>NC_069505.1:579241415-579501304 GCF_027579735.1 Bombina bombina
GACCTAGAAGAAGGAAGGCTATCACTCCATTTTGCAATGCCATACCATATCCTGTGGATTGTTTGGAGCCAATTTCCTCCTACAACAGGACAATGGCTCAAATCAATGCAAGATCTATTTAGGGAAGAAGCAGTCAGCTGGTATTCTGTCTTTCTAAAGAAGAACAGAGGGGCGCCTCATGTGCACGATCATCAAACACAAATATGAACTGAATATAATATAGGCCAAATGGGTACTCACATATTAATAGAGCACACCGATGTGCTAGTAGGTGCAGGCTGTAGAATTACCGGGTGTAACAGCTCACCCACAGCTGGGATTTTCAGTGTGCTGCAATGGATATAAAGTATAGATAGAAGGAACTACATGTGCAGATCAATCAGAATATAACCATATATTTTGCTAATGTCAAATGGGTACTCACATATTCACCAAGCACCCCAATGTGCTAGTAGATGCAGACTGACAGATTTATAGCAGGTGTGTCAGCTCACCTCACTGTGGTTCTCCCAATGAGCAGGATCCAGGTGCAGGGAAGTGGTACTCCAATAGGAACTCAATAATCACAGGCAGGTAAGGTCTTTCCACTCAATTTGGATTTTTGTAAAATATGATATTTATTAAAAAGGTTTAAAAACAAATACAAAAGTGGAATAAGGGTATCCAAATGTCCCCCTATACATGCAACGCGTTTCTCGGCTCCATAAGGCTGTTTCCTCAGACATAGTATACACCTTACCAATAAACCTGCTTTATATAGCTCCTACCTAACTCAAATGAACCATATCCTTCCTTTTAGGGGGCGTGTTCTCTAATTGATTAGTTGCATATACCTGCATATTCAGGCTCTACACTCAGATTCTACCCATGTGACCATTAAAGCTGTATGCCCTATCTTATATCACATATATGGAGCAGCAATCTTAATAAGCAACATATATCCTATACCCACAAATGGTAACATAGAAAATAAATATACATTTAATTTCATTATACATCTCTAAAATAACAGATATATATATATCACCAGTCTCTGACCTCACTGCACGTCACTGATATATATATATATATATGTACATTTCATTTTATATTGCATCTCATCAGTAATGATTTTCACAGTTACCCAGTTGATATAATACACATTTTTTTTGTCTCAGAATTCCATCTTTCATTGAATACATTCTTATCTCACAAATATCTTCACTGTCTTACAATAATTGATGACGTCTTTTCTTTTTATAAATCCTTATTCCATCTATATATAAGACTCAATACATAGATATAGGGGGTGTAATATTTTTCCTCTGTGTTTATAAAGACAATTGGCATGTCAATCTACTTTTCCCATCTGTTATAATTTTTGTAAAAACAAAGCTATCTTATCTACGGCCTTTAATATTTTATTTAGTTGCGCTGTGCAAGATGTTCTAAGTATGTGTCCGTTTTCGTCAGTGCAAGGTGTTGAAAGTATGTGTCCAAATCTGATCTACACCAATGTGGGTAATGTCCGCAGAACCTATCTACGTATAGATGACTATCTGCCCCAAACCCAAACAGAGGCACAAAACGGATACTACAGCCCCAATAGTGTCAGTGTAAAAAGGTGTTAACGTGTAATGTGTGACTCTTTTACAAGCGCCCCCTTAGATTGTATTATATTATTGGTATTCTGTCTTTAATGGAATGGCCAGCACAGTAACCAGATCTCAGTCCTATTCAGTTGTTGCGGTAGCAGCTTCACTTTATTGTGCATAAGAAGCGCCCATCAAGCCAATCCAACTTGTGGGCAGTGCTTCAGGAAGCATGGGGTGAAATCCCTTCAGATTACCGTAACATATTGACAACTGGATGCCAAAGGTCTGTAAGGCTGTAATTGCTGCACATGGAGGATTCCTTGACGAAAGCAAAGTTTGAAGGACACAATTATTATTTCACTTAATATTCATTATTTCTAACCTTGTCAATGACTATATTTCCTATTCAAACTAATTTCATGTGTGTTTTCTGGGCAATAAGGAAATATCTAAGTGACCCCAAACATTTGAATGCCAGTGTACATCTATACATAGACACACACCTATACTCACACGTACATCTATACATATACACACACACACACCTATACTCACACGAACATCTATATATAAACACACCTATACTCACACGTACATCTATACATACACACCTATACTCACACGTACATCTATATATAAACACACCTATACTCACACGTACATCTATACATGCACACACACCTATACTCACACGTACATCTATACATATACACACACACCTATACTCACACGTACATCTATATATAAACACACCTATACTCACACGTACATCTATACATACACACCTATACTCACACGTACATCTATACATACACACCTATACTCACACGTACATCTATACATATACACACCTATACTCACACGTACATCTATATATAAACACACCTATACTCACACGTACATCTATACATGCACACACACCTATACTCACACGTACATCTATACATATACACACACACCTATACTCACACGTACATCTATATATAAACACACCTATACTCACACATACATCTATACATGCACACACACCTATACTCACACGTACATCTATACATACACACCTATACTCACACGTACATCTATACATAGACACACCTATACTCACACGTACATCTATACATAGACACACCTATACTCACACATACATCTATACATATACACACCTATACTCACACGTACATCTATACATATACACACACACCTATACTCACACATACATCTATACATATACACACACACCTATACTCACACGTACATCTATACATACACACCTATACTCACACGTACATCTATACATATACACACACACCTATACTCACACGTACATCTATACATACACACCTATACTCACACGTACATCTATACATGCACACACACCTATACTCACACGTACATCTATACATATACACACACACCTATACTCACACGTACATCTATACATACACACCTATACTCACACGTACATCTATACATGCACACACACCTATACTCACACGTACATCTATACATATACACACACACCTATACTCACACGTACATCTATACATACACACCTATACTCACACGTACATCTATACATGCACACACACCTATACTCACACGTACATCTATACATGCATACACACCTATACTCACACGTACATCTATACATAGACACACCTATACTCACACATACATCTATACATAGACACACCTATACTCACACATACATCTATACATAGACACACCTATACTCACACATACATCTATACATAGACACACCTATACTCACACATACATCTATACATAGACACACCTATACTCACACATACATCTATACATAGACACACCTATACTCACACATACATCTATACATAGACACACCTATACTCACACGTACATCTATACATAGACACACCTATACTCACACGTACATCTATACATAGACACACCTATACTCACACGTACATCTATACATATACACACACACCTATACTCACACGTACATCTATACATAGACACACACCTATACTCACACGTACATCTATACATACACACACACCTATACTCACACGTACATCTATATACACACACACCTATACTCACACGTACATCTATACATAGACACACACCTATACTCACACGTACATCTATACATAGACACACACACCTACACTCACACGTACATCTATACATATACACACACACCTATACTCACACGTACATCTATATATAAACACACCTATACTCACACGTACATCTATACATACACACACACACACACACCTATACTCACACGTACATCTATACCTATACTCACACGTACATCTATACATATACACACACCTACACTCACACATACATCTATACATATACACACACACACCTATACTCACACGTAGATCTATACATATACACACACACCTACACTCACACGTACATCTATACATATACACACACACCTACACTCACACGTACATCTATACATATATACACACACCTATACTTACACATTATATATATATATATATATATATATATATACACACACACCTCTATACTTGCTTATATACATCCTTACATATACGACTTTGAGGGTGATGTGGCATATCTGTAAAAAGCTAACTAGAAAATGTCACATCTCTTTTTAAAAAAAAAAATACTCAGACCTCAAAAGCAGTTATCCTTCAGCTACTCTTTTTACTGTCTTCTGCACGGTGGAACAAAAACAGCCCATCAGTTTCATAAGTGCAAAAGTCACACTTTGCTTTACAGTGATCTCAAGGGATTTCACTATAACCTCAAAATATTTTATAGTAAACTTCATTAAACTGAGGAGGTAAATAACAGATGAACACTTTTTTGTAAGTCCTGGGACTAGCATCCTGATTGGCTGCTTAAAGTCCCTTTACAATAGGAATAGGGTACTGAGGACATTTCAACGTAAAATGTGTTCTTTTTACATACAGATGTTCAGGTGATATTTTCTAAAAAGTATATGGAAAGATAAATTGGAAAGATGTTGAAAATGTTATTCTCTATCTGAATCATGAAAGAAAAAGTTTGGGTTTCATGTCCCTTTTTATTGAAACAAAAGTGTTTAATTGGCTTAAAGGGCTCGACAAACCCAGGAGCCATTGGCTCCTAGAATTTTAAACCTGGCTCTTAACTTTTTTTTGGGTTATACTCCATATATCTATACACAAATACCACTGTCTGGCTCCTAAATATTCTTACTGGCTCCCAATTTTTAAACAGATTTGTCAACCCCTGGAAGAGATTACGAGATAATAAACTACCAAACAATTAACGTTTTGCTATCAAAATAACAAAACCAGTAGTGAGTGGAATTTGGCTGTTAAGAAACAATGGCAACAAACACAATTTTATTACATTCAAAACATTTTCAAACCCACCAACTGTGTGAATATAGATATTTATATAACATGTTTAGTTATAAATAATGAAACTACTTTATTTTGCCCCATTTTCACATAATTTAGCTCTGAACATTAAGCAATTATGAGTTTAAATTCATCTGGTGGCTTCTCAGGGCTAACCTTGCTACATATAAATCTCTAATTGACTTTATCAAATAACAACTACAACATTTTTTACTAAATACTAACTTTATGACAGTAACAAGCCTTGTTGTCTGCAGACTAAAGCCCAGATTGGCTCCTTCAAATTAGGTAAATGGTGGGTAAGGCTATTGAAAAACTACTAGGCCTGTGCATTCTGAAGAAATCCGGTGTTCTATCGAGAACTCCAATCTGATGTCACTTCCGGTGAATCCATATATCTGATCCGTATCCAGTGAGTGACAGGACTCGCAAACAATCAGATGGGCACTGTAATCGCCTATCTACAGTATCTATTTTGCCTCCGCCTGGGGGGTTCTAGGGGGGCAAAGCCCCCTTGTAAACCTCATTCCCCAAGGTTTATTTGGGGTGTATGCCAGAGGATAGGCTGTGCGCCCCCCAGACAGAGGCAAAACAAATATTAACATAGAAGACTTACCAGAAGTGACGTCAGATTGGAGTTTTCGAGGAATTGGAGTTCTCGACAGAACACCGACTCCGAAAAGAGCTGAATGCCGTGAGCGGCCCCCTTCTTCCACATTCATAGACATCCGAAACCTCTGCATGAACAGGCCTAAAAATAACTAAAGTAAAAAGGAACTTAATTTGTTTTAAAAACATTAAGACTTGGTTGATATGTTATTCTATAGCAGTGACGGCGAACCTTGGCACTTCAGATGTTTCAGAACTACATTTTCCATGATGCTCGACTTTTGAGTGCCTAAGCATCATGGAAAATGTAGTTCTGAAACATCTGGAGTGCCAAAGTTCATCATCACTGTTCTATAGCAATACAACAGAAATGTCTTGTAATTACAAAAGTTGTTAAAATTGATAATAAACTCCATGTTTGTTGGTAGAAGATCAGAGATCTGCAAACATGGCCCTCCAGAAGTTTTGGAACTCCATTTCCCATGATGCTCAGCCAGCTGATATGCTGGCAGAGCATCATGGGAAATGTAGTTCCAAAACCTCTGGAGGGCCATGTTTGATGATGCCTGGAACATCCAGCAAGATAAAAAGTTTAAATTAGGAAACAGGATTTCGTTTTTTTTTCTTTTAAAAACTTTATTACATTGTCAAATACTCTGTTTTATAGACACAGCAAAGAATGTCCCTTTAAATCAGGTAGGCCACACCGAGTATTAGGGCATGAGGCTTATTTGTGGATTCCATAGAAAATGGACCATTGAATATCATAGGATAATTTACAAATACTTAATAAAAAGACAATGCAATAGAACTCACTGAGTTTCAAATTAGTTTTTCTGTCAAGTTGCAAAGTTAAAAGGAACATTAAACACTAAATAAATAATTGATAGAATGATGAATTCAGAGCACAAATTAGCCTGAGAATAATATATACAGGGATTTTTTAAAATTATATTAGTTGTTTAAATAATGAAAAAAATAAGAGTAACATTCTAATGTCCATATAGCAATGGGGGTCGCCATATTGTAACTTAGGTTTATTTTTCTGCTAAGGCCAATAAAATCGTGTAGCTTGTTGTATGGGCATATCCTGACTCATGCAGGATTCACTCTACCGTGTCAATTTCCATGATTTCATTACAGGAAAACCAAGCACAATAAATATATGTTTTTTAAATGTCACTATTTATAACTAAGCCATTTTATTTTGAATTAAAGGGACATTCTAGCCAAAAATAAACTTTTATGATTTAGATAGCTAGGGCATATCATTTTAAGCAACTTTCCAATTTACCTTTATCAACAATTTTGCTTTGTTCTTTTGGTATTCTTAGTTGAAAGCTAAAGCTAGGTAGGTTCATATGCTAATTTCTTAGCCCTTGAAGATCGCCTATTATCTGAATGCATTTTGACAGTTTTTCACCACTAGAGGGCGTTAGTTTATGTGTGCCATATAGATAACATTGTGCTCATGCACGTGAAGTGACCTAGGAGTCAGCACTGATTGGCTAAAATGCAAGTCTGTCAAAATAACTGAGATAAGCGGGCAGTCTGCAGAGGCTTAGATACAAGATAATCACAGAGATAAAAACTAGGGAAAGTGTAATAAAGGGATTATCTATCTTTTAAAACAATAACTATTCTGGTGTAGACTGCCCTTTAAATAGTGAATATATTGTCCCATTAATAGGCTATGTTTTGAGAAAGGGTTATTCCATGCTAGACTAATATTTATCTTTTCAGGTGTATGGGGCCTTCTGTGCTAAAGATAAAATGTATTAGAGAACAGTTTGTATATATCTTGTACAAGCAATTTACACTCATATGTGTACTTTTTGGATACATTTGTAATTGTATTCTTTGATTATGAGCTATTTCAGAGAGCGAAACGAGTAAGTAATTTGAGCAGCCTTTGTGTAAAAAAAAAAAAAAAAAAAAGGTGAAAAATAAATTAGTTTTGATTTTAACTTTTATGCAACAGTGCGTTCATTTTAATTTCTTTGGGCGCGCACCTTCACTCATACATGTTTAGCTTGGTGCATCATCAGCGTTGTCCTACGAGTGTAGGCTTTTCCACATTTCTGACAAACATGCGGTTTTGCTCCTGTGTGAACAATTTGGTGCCGTACCAAGCTGCAGTTTTGGGCGAAAGCTCTTCCACATTGCTGGCAAATAAATGGTCTTTCTCCTGTATGAATTCTGTTATGTGTGATTAGTGATGATACGTTAGGAAAGCCTTTCCCACATTCATGACAAACATATGTTTTTTCTCCTGTAGAAGGCAAAACCTGAGAACCATATTGCCTATTTCCTCTATGGACTTGCTGATGTTTAAGCATTGACGACCTGGCACTAAATCCCTGTCCACAAACCCTACAGACAAATGCTTTCTCCCCTGTATGAATTCCTTGGTGTGACTTGAAGGAAAATGCTTTGCCGAATTTCTGGTAAAGATGCGTGTTCCGTCCCGTATGACTTATCTGTTTTGTAACCAGATTTGATTTGGCTGAAGAAACTTTTGCACATTCCTGGCAAACACCATTTTTGGCAAAATGTGGATTTTGTGAGTTATCGTAGAAACCCTTCCCACATTTTTGACAAATATATTGCTTCCCTTCTGTCTGTGATACCAGATAAGAGTCGCAAGATGAGTCTGTGTTAACATATTTAGTACAGTCTGCCAATTCATTTTTAACATTGTGGGGATGAAATTTTACACCCTTGCTATTGTGGGCAAAATTATTATTTAAACCACATAATTTTTGTTCACATTCAGAAGACATAAATAAAGATTCAAAATTTCCTTCAGTACATAATATTGGTTCTACAGATGAGTAATTAGACACTGTTCCTTGACTGTGCTGTGTAGTGTAACTGCTGTTAGCGTCCCTTGTCCCCTGTAATGAATCAACCTCCATGATTTCATCAAATGATTCATCTGTTGAAAATTAAAAGCGACATGAAACTTTGGGCTTGTGAAATAAAAAAAACTTAATTAGATATGATTTATTTTGTAAAATAGCTCTAAAGAGGCTAAAAAGCAAATTCTGTAACCTAGATTTCCTTCAAAATGCTGCAAAACTGTCTAAACCAACTACGTACAAGACAGTGATTGCTTAGAGAAATAGGCAAACTTATTAAAGGAACATGAAACCAAGATATTTAATTGATTCAGATAGAAGGATACAAGTTTAATAAAGTTTCATATTTATTACTATTATCAATTTTACTTTATTCTCAAGGTATTTTTTGTTGAAGAGATGCCTAGGTAGGTAGTGTGCAGTTTTGGGAAATTAGCATATGAGCCTACCTACCTAGGTTTAAATTTCAACAAAGAATAACAAACGAACAAAGCAAATTTGATGATAAAAGTAAACAGGGACAGTCTAGTCCAAAATCAAATTTCATGATTCAGATAGAGCATGTCATTTTAAACAACTTATCAATTTACTTTTATCACCAATTTTGCTTTGTTCTCTTTGTATTCTTAGTTGAAAGCTAAACCTAGGAGGTTCATATGCTAATTTTTTAGACTTTGAAGGTCGCCTCTAAGGTTAAAGCATTTTGAGTTTTTCACCACTAGAGGGTGTTAGTTCATGTGAGTCATATAGATAACACTGTGCTCACGTACGTGGAGTTACCTAGGAGTAAGCACTGATTGGCTAAAATGCAAGTCTGTCAAAAGAACTGAAATAAAGGGGCAGTCTGCAGAGACTTAGATAAAAGGTAATCACAGAGGTAAAAAGTGTATTAATACAACAGTGTTGGTTATGCAAAACTGGGGAATGGGTAATAAAGGGATTATCTATCTTTTAAGACAATAAAAAATCTGGTGTAGACAGTCCCTTTAATATTTGCTTATATGTTAGCTGGGTGGTGTGTTCATTAAGGGTTTGATTAGAAGTGTAGTGCTAATTTATTGCGCTCCCCCAAATGTGTGCAATTAGCGCTCATAAAATTAACCAGAGATCGGCTCTCTGGTTAATTTTAAAAAATGTCCACCAATGGGTCGCTGCACGACTTACCCCCTTCGCTGCACTACATTCTCATGCTGTGTCTGACGACATGAGAACGAGGCTCCCATTGGAGCTTATGGAAGCGTGCTTACGTGAGTGCAATGCTTTCCATGCACGTACACATTGCATCTCACTTGTAATACCACATTTGTGTGCGCTGTTATTACTAAATTAAGCACAAATATCGCTTTCGCGGAAGTGATATTTTGCGCTCAATATGTAATCTGGTACTAAATATCAATTAAATATAATTCTGCACGTAGCACCTTAACATTTCCCCTCTGTACAACTTGTATCGGTATTATCAGATCTAATCACCTGAATAGGGCTCGGAATGGATTTCCTCCAGCTGAATAATTTTTTCCTCTTGTTCATGTTTTCCAGTAAAAACAGGTTCTCCCGAGTGTATCCTCTCATGGTGATGAATGCCTGTTAATTCTGATGTCAAGTTTAATTAGTTTCATGCATATTTATTAAACATTTTTCCTCCTATTGTTACTTCATTAAAGGGGTATTAACCATTTAAGTGTCGAGCCATTTCACACCTCTGTGCTCTTTAGGGAGTTTTTAAGATGATGATCATATTGATCCCTTTGGGTACTGGGAATTTCAGAGAAAAAAAGTTGTCCAAAGATAATTTTTAGCATTTTTTGCTATCACTTCGTTTACACTGAAATAGAGTCTTTGTTTTTCTGATTTACCTACAAAAACTAAATATTTTTTGAGGGGGCATAAAAATCGCTTTCAGTGGATGACAAGCCCAACTAGGTATTTATTCTCAGAATTAAGAAATGACTGTAAAATTGCAACACAAATAAAATAAATTATAATATAAATTCTCAAAATTCACTCCCAAAACTATATACAGGTGGCCATCGTTTTACAACGGTTCAATTTACACCGTTTCAGAATAACAACCTTTTTTTCCTGTCATGTGACTGCTATTGAAAAGCATTGAGAAGCAGTGCATTTATTAAAATAGCCAGTAGGTGGAGCTGTCCGCTTGTGTTGCAGCAAAGCCAAGCAAGTTGAAATTAATCAGTTTAACCAGACCTGAGCTATCGAGCAGATTTCAAAGGAACAAGATCTTCCCGTCTATAATTTAGTCCAGATTGGAATGCATAGAAAGAACTGTTTGCAGAAAAATGCAAGTGAAGTCTGTGTTGTGTGATTATTTTATTAGGTTTATAATGCTGTGCAGCAAATGTTTTTGTTCATTTAACTTAGTTTAATTATATATTCTGTGTTGTGTGATTATTTTATTAGGTTTATAATGCTGTTTAGCATTTAAAGTCTTCATTTCAAAGCTTTAAAAATAAGTTCTAGGTGTTACTTAAGACAATTTTGAGAGGGGCCTGGAACATATCTCCCTCACTTCCCATTGACTTACATTATAAACTGGGCTTCAATTTACAACTGTTTCGATTTACAACCATTCCTTCTGGAACCTAACCCTGGGGTAAACTGAGGGCTACCTGTATATATTTTAAACTAGACAACCCAAGGTATTGGGTTTCAAACTAAAATGATTTACACACAACTACTGCAGTCATAAGACAAATGGTTGTAAAAGTTTCTCTAGGATCCCCTTTGCTCAGAAATGGCAGACATGTATGGCTTTGCAATTTATTTTTGGCAATTAGAAGGCCGCTAATTGAATCCGATCTATTGGTTGTATGTATATATTTTCCCTATTGTATTTTTCTATTGTTATACACTGACCAATCAGAGAAGTTTTAAGTACAGTATTTAAAAGTGAATGGTGCCCTTTTGTGTGTGGTCTATCATTCGGGCTGAACCCGAAAGGTGTCACATACCCAAGCTGTATTTTTAATCATTTGATTTAATAAATAAGTTTTTTATATTCCCACGGAGTAAGCTGGTGTGAATCTTTCTTTTCTCACTTTTGGAACATAAAACTATCAACTATATTATGCTGATCACAGCTATATTAGCAGGTAAAGTAATAAAACATAGCACAATCTTCATGATATAAAAGAATTTTCCAATGAACACATAGAATGAGAAAGCGTTTTTATCATTTCATAAGGAGTAGTCACTACAGCTGTTCCTCTCTGCTGAGCATATTCGTATTCAGTGCCAGTCACAGAAAATGTTGACAGACGGGTGGCATTATGAAGTAGCCGGGTGGAGGTAGTGTAATATTCTGAAATATTATAACATTTTCTTTTATAAATGTTACATAAAGGGAATGTAAAGTTTAATGAATAAGTAATATATCTAAAAATACTCTTAAATACAGGGACACTTTCATTCATTAAACTTTACATTGAAGCTTCTTTTTTAAAATACTTACCTTTTTCTTAATGGAAAGCAGACCGGCGATCATCTGCCCACAGCTCCTGCTCTAGTTAGCAGATCGACGACGAATCCGGCTTCCTCCAATCATTGCATGCCTCTTTTGGCATCCAGCTCGTGGGGAACTCAACGATTGGAGGAAGCCAGATTCGTCATTGCTGTGCGAATTCGTCATGAATCATGAAAGAAAAAGTGTGGGTCCCTTTAAGCTATCTATAGCACAAATTAATTGCATAATTTAACATAAATTGATTAAATTATAATCTGTGCAACAAACATAAAAAAATTTGAATATTCGCTAATTGTATCTTAATATTGGCTTAAATTTTAGGCAGGTGGTCAATTAAATCAGTTGGGTGGTGTTCCCACTAAATAGGTCCTGGAGAGATCACTGATAATATAACATAGTAAATATATGTAAGCCCCACTCTCTGACAAAACTTAGTCAGTGGCAATAGAAATCTTTCTAATGACCCAAATATAACAGAAGATGGATACGTACGCTCACCTATGCTAATGCTGTCACAGACTTCCTGCTCTGGGGTGTCTAGCTGAGACTTTACACACAGATCATCGGATTGTTCAGTATTTAGTATAATTTCGGTCTTAGTGGTATCTGTACAAAACAAAAAAAGAAATATATAACAAAAAAATAACAAAAAAAATAAAATAAAATAATAATATATATATATATATTGTTAACATATTCTAACATTTATTAAACACGCAGTGAGACTACAGGACAGCGTTAATTGGAACCACATGAGACCCCAAAAATATTCAAACACTAAACAGTAAAGAAATGAATAGTTTTACTTCAAAGATCAAATATAATTATATATAAAATGCATAAAAGAAGAAGTAACCGTAAACACTTAAAGGGACAGTCTAATCAAAATTAAACTTTCATGATTCAGATAGTGAATGCAAATTTAAACAACTTCCCAATTCATGTTTATCATCAAATTTGCTTGTTCTCTTGGTATCATTTGTTGAAAGCTAAACATAGGTAGGCTCATATGTTAATTACTAAGCCTTTGAAAGCTGCCTCTTATCTCAATGCATTTGACAGTTTTCACAGCTAGAACGAGTTAGTTCATGTTTGTCATAAAGATAACATTGTGCTCACGCCCGTGGAGTTACTTATGAGTGAGAACTGATTGGCTAAAATTCATGTCTGTCAAAAGAACTGAAATAAGGGGGCAGTCTGCAGAGGCTTAGATACAAGGTAATCACAGAGGTAAAAAGTATATTAATATAACTGAGATAAGGAGCAGTCTGCAGAGGCTTAGATACAAGGTAATCACAGAGGTAAAAAGTATATTAATATAACAATGTTGGTTATGCAAAACTGGGGAATGGGTAATAAAGGGATTATCTATCTTTTTAAACAATAAAAATTTTGGACTAGACTGTCCCTTTAAATCTAATAGCAAATAACACAATTAAATAAATGCTTGCACTGGAGAAGTAGTGTTGTTATACAACCTGGATTACGAACACCAATTGTATGACCAGACTAGTGTTCCTTTACTTACCGGGGAGCGCTGTGGCTGATGCGGGTTACAGGGAGGAGGGTGCGCTGTGACCTATGCGGGTTACAGGGAGGGGGGCCCGACTTACCGGGGTGCGCTGTGGCTGATGCGGGTTACAGGGAAGTGGGCCAACTTACCGGGGAGCGCTGTGGCTGATGCGGGTTACAGGGAGGGGGGTGCGCTGTGGCTGATGCGGGTTACAGGTAGGGGGGGCGACTTACCAGGGTGCGCTGTGGCTGATGTGGGTTACAGGGAGGGGGGCCAACTTCCCGGGGAACGCTGTGACTGATGCGGGTTACAGGGAGGGGGGCCAACTCACCAGGGTGCGCTGTGGCTGATGCGGGTTACAGGGAGGGGGGCCGACTTACCAGGGAACGATGTGGCTGATGCGGGTTACAGGGTGGGGGGCCGACTTACCAGGGAACGATGTGGCTGATGCGGGTTACAGGGATGGGGGTGCGCTGTGGCTGATGCAGGTTACAGGGAGGGGGGCCAACTTACCAGGGTGCACTGTGGCTGATGCGGGTTACAGGGAGGGGGGTGCGCTGGGTCTTATGTGGGTTGGGGGCTGATGGTGGTTACAGGCGGTGCTTATTGGGGGGGTTACAGTTGGAGCTGATGAGACTTATGTAGGTTACAGAGGGAGGCTTATGGGGGTTACAGGCCGTGCTTATTGGGGGGGTTACAGTGGGAGCTGATGGGACTTATGTAGGTTACAGAGGGGGCTTATGGGGGTTACAGGGGCTGCTTATTGGGGGGGTTACAGTGGGAGCTGATGGGACTTATGTAGGTTACAGAGGGAGGCTTATGGGGGTTACAGGCGGTACTTATTGGGGGGTTACAGTGGGAGCTGATGGGACTTATGTAGGTTACAGATGGTGGCTTATGGGGGTTACAGTGGGAGCTGATGGGGCTTATGTAGGTTACAGATGGGGGCTTACGGGGGTTACAGGCGGTGCTTATTGGGGGGTTACAGTGGGAGCTGATGGGGCTTATGTAGGTTACAGAGGGAGGCTTATGGAGGTTACAGGGGGTGCTGACGTGAACATTTTGAAAAAAATTGCGATTCCCCCCATATCGCCCAGCCCTAGTACAAATATTGTAATTTGTTAACTAGCAGCTGTGTTAATTATTTATGTTTTCTCATTCTTTCATGCATTTTGTATACAATTATAGTTGATCTTTGAAGTAAAATTATTCCTTTAGCTGGTTGGTGTCCTAACATTTTTGTGGTTTCATGTGGTCCTAATCACTGCTGTCTTGTAGTCTTTTTATAGTCTAACATTTATATATAACATTGTAGTTAGAGTGATCCCCTTTATCATAGGGAGACGGACTTTCCTTTTTCAAATCAATGAACTCACTACGTAGTACTGGAGCCAAGTTATGCCCTATGGAAAAGAGGCCCATTTACTGTGTGCCTCTGAGCACTTCCTTATTGTGTGCGATATTATCACGAGCAATATGATGATGTCACAAAGCATCACTGATTCTCAGCAATGCAGTAAATGAAAACCAATCACAGCACAGATCCTTGTGGGATGTGGAAGAAATTCAACAACTGAACACGACCCGTATTTCAAAGATTACAAATGTTTAACTTTTTTGTCCATAAAAAAAAAAAAAATCATAGATAAGTTTGTAACTTTGCGTTACTAACTTATGGGTTGTTTTTTTACGCATCTCTGTAGTGACCTATTAAACAACATTAGTAAAGCTAAAAAGGGCAAATTAGTTTAGAGAAAACTTTTTTTTTTTTTTTTTAAAATGTAGGAGTGACACGTTGCTTTTTTTTTTTTTTTTTTTTTTTAAAATAACAAATCCAAACAATATGGCTGCCCAAAGTGTGAGAATTGCATGCCGGTATTAATTTCTTGCAACAATTTATGCACTGTTCTTTCTGTTTAACACTAAAGGGACTGTTTACTTGAAAATGTTTGTTTAAAAATACAGATAATCCCTTTATTACCCATTCCCCAGTTTTGCATAACCAACACAGTTATATTAATATACTTTTTACCTTTGCGATTACCCTGTATCTAAGCCTCTGCAGACTGCTCCTTATTTCAGTGCTATTTACAAACTTGCATTTTAGCCAATCAGTGCTGGTTCCTGCATAACTCCACAGGAGTGAGCACAATGTTTATCTATGTGGCCCACATGAGCTAGCACTGTTTGGCTGTGAAAAGCTAATAAAATGTATTGCGATAAAAAGCGACCGACAGGCTTAGAAACAGGCAGAGATTAAGAGGATTATAGGTTATAAAGTAAATTAATATAACAATGTGGTTGAGCAATGCTGGGGAATGGGTAGTAAAAGATGTTATCCATCTTTTTAAACAATAAAAATCAAGTAGACTGTTCCTTTAATTTTGAAAATGCTGTGCCCGTATTTCATGCTTGACTCATGGTTTTTCCTTATACTCTGTGTTTTGAATAGGGTTAAAGGGACATTAACCCTTTCCTGCCAGGGCTAAAGTGTCTACATCGGAACAACTGTTCCGATGTTGACAAATTGAAACCTAGCGATCGTGCACGCGATCGCGAGATTTCAATTACTGGATCGCATCTGGGGGGCATCCCTATAACCCTAGGAACGCCCTCCAGACCGCAATCAAATCCAGGAAGCACAGAAGGCTTCAGGACAGCTGTTGGCTATGACGTTCTATTCCGTCATAACGGCTCTAAAGCCCAGTGTAATTATGACGGAATAGAACGGCATAACGGCATTAAAAGGTTAAACACTAAATATATTTAATTAGCATAATATTGAGGTTATTCCCCATATCCCTCTAATCATGGGTGCTGCTTTGTTGAAATCTAGCTTTCACTGCATTCCAGTGCTGACCTTTTTGTGCATGTGCAGAAACTCTCATTCAGATACCTGCAGTGTAACTTAGGTTCCAAAATGGCCGCACTTTTTGAGAGAGGTGCATGAAATGTATTTATTGTCCCTTTAACTGTGTAAAAGCAAAGCAGATACAAGGGCTGTGAACCGCAATGGTCAGATATAACAAACATACAGACCCACCTGAGTGGATATTGCTACAGACTTTCTGCTCCGGGACTTTGAGATGTCTCCTTACACGTGGTTCTTCTGTTTGGGCACCGTTTAACATATTCTTAGCATTTTCTTCAACTGTAAAAATATAAGACAACATTCTCACTTCTAAATGCAGTAAATTCTATTATTTCACGTAAAAAAAAAAAATATAGAAGCATTCAGCAGCGTGATTAGTCCTGCTACATCACTGATTAAAGGACCAGTCAACACAGTAGATTTGCATAATCAACAAATGCAAGATAACAAGACAATACAATAGCACTTAGTCTGAACTTCAACTGAGAAGCAGATTTTTTTTCTGACAATTTTAAAAGTTATGTGTCTTTCCACTCCCCCTGTACCATGTGACAGCCATCAGCCAATCACAAATGCATACACGTACCATGTGACAGCCATCAGCCATTCACAAATGCATACACACTTATTCTTGCACATGCTCAGTAGGAGCTGGTGACTCAAAACGTTTAAAAATAAAAAGACTGTGCACATTTTGTTAATAGAAGTAAATTGGAAAGTTGTTTAAAATTGCATGCTCTATCTGAATAATGAAAGTTTAATTTTGATTGAGTGTCCCTTTAACAAGAACTAGTAGAACGCATTTACCAAGCATTGTATGACCCCTGTGTCTTCTGCAAGCAATTCAAAGTTAAAGGGACAGTCTACACTTAGTCATCTTAAAGTCTTACCTCAGATAATGCTGTAAAAAGTCTCCTGCACCTTTTCTATATCATGCAGCAGGAACGGTAAAGATATTTTTAAAAATAATATAGTTTGTGGCCACTTTGAAATGGCTGCCAGGGACAACCCCTGTTAGCAAATCTGCAGGGGGCGGCATTGCACCAGCAGTTCACAAGAACGTATGCTGTCGGCTTTTATCGGATCGTGTCCGCTCACACAATAATAAATAGGCCCCATACTGAGCATGTGCAAGAGTTCACAATATATTCATATATGCAATTTGTGATTGGCTGATGGCTGTCACATGATACAGTGGGAGGGAAAATAGAATTTTAAAATGTGTCCCAAAGAAATCCACTACTGATTTGAATTTCAAACTAAGTGTGATTGCATTGTCTTTTTAATATGCATTTACTGATTATGCAATGCTACCTTTCATACTCTGAGGCCCATTTATCAAGCTCCGAATGGAGCTTGAGGGCCCATGTTTCTGGCGAGACTGCAGGCTCGCCAGAAACAGCAGTTAGGAAGCAGCGGTCTAAAGACCGCTGCTCCATAACCCTGTCCGTCTGCTCTGAGCAGGCGGACAGACATCGCCGCAATTCAACCCGATCAAGTACGATCGGGTTGATTGACACCCCCTGCTGGAGGCCGATTGGCCGCGAATCTGCAGGGGGCGACGTTGCACCAGCAGCTCACAAGAATGCTGAATATGGAGAGCGTATTGCTCTCCACATTCAGCGAGGTCTGTCGGACCTGATCCGCACTGTTGGATCAGGTCCGACAGACCTTTGATAAATTGGCCTCTCTGTCTGAATAATCAAAGTTTAAAAGGGACATTAAACACTGAGATGGTAATATAAAAGGATAAACTATATATAAAAAAAACTCTGCAATATACTTTCATTATTTATTTTGTCCCCTTTTCTTGTAATTCCATTCTGAAATTGTGAGCATTTCAGTTCCTGTTAGAAATGGAAGTGCAGAACACAACCATTGGCTGCACACTCTAGTGACCTATTTATAACTGTCCCTAATTGGCCACAGCAGAGAAGGTAACCTAAGTTACAACATGGCAGCTCCCATTGTTTTATAGACACTAAAACATTACACTTATTTTGTCACTATTTAAACAGTTAATGAAACTTTATAAAATACATCTACATATTATTCTCAGACTAATCTTTTATTTAAATGCATCATTCTATCTAGCTTTTATTTAGTGTTTAATGTCCCTTTAAGTTTGATTTTTATATTAACAAGTCAATTATTTTCTTGTACGAACATTTAGATTTGTTTAAATGCCGGAATATAATGTTTCTTTACCAGGTCCGATATTGTCCAAGTCTCTCTGCTCAACAGCTCCCATCTGATGCGTTATACACAGGTCTGTTTGTTCTGTATTCAGTATAATCTCAATCTCATCATTGTCGTCACCTGTAGGAAACATTTAATGAAGATCATTTTTATTACTATAATTTAATTCATTTTTATTTCAATAAATCAATATTTTATAAGCTTCCAGGGGTCAAGAGAGCCATAAATAGTGTGATTGGCTGATAAAGACAATGCCCACAGCTATACTGGTGAAAAGGCTCGTGCCAAGAGTACAAATAAAACTCAGGACAGGACCATCCATTTTTCAAAGAAATATATTTATAAAACATCACCTCTTTTACATGCAACGAGAAAAAACCAACTAGCAAGCCCTTAAAGGGATAGTCTAGTCAAAATTAAGCTTTCATGATTCAGACAGAGCAGCAATTTTAGGCAACTTTCTAATTTACTCCTATTAACCATTTTTCTTTGTTCTCTTGGCATCTTTATTTGAAAAAGCAAGAATGAATGTTTAAGAGCCTGACTATTTTTGGTTCAGTACCTGGGTAGCACTTTCTTATTGGTGTCTAAATGTAGCCATCCAATCAGCAAGCCCTATCCAAGTGCTGAACCAAAAATTATCCGGCTCCTAAGCTTACATTCCAGCTTTTTTTTAAATAAAGATACCAAGAGAACGAAGAAAAATTGATAATAGGAGTAAATTAGAAAGTTGCTTGAAATTGCATGCTCTATATGAATCACGAAAGTTTAATTTTGACTAAACTATTCCTTAAATTGGTCCTAATAATTAAACATTTTAAAATCCAGTGAGTTTTACGAAGTATACAAAAGCCAAAGCGCATTATCACATACACGTATCATTTACCTACAAAGACATCTAGCGCATTATCACATACACGTATCACTTACCTACAAAGACATCTGTTTGGGTCTCCACTTGAGGAATTGTCTTCCCAGGCTTCTCATCTGCTACCTCCTCAACGATGGACTCTGTATCCAGATTGTTATCACTGTGACCTGTTTTACCCAGAGAGTTAAAATAACTTCACACTTTTTTGTTTGAGTCAAGCCAACATTTCAGGAACATAAGATTAGCGGTTTTAGTGATGTGTTCAAAATGTTATATTACATATATCTAAATTATAAAAAAAAAAACAGACAGAGCAGTGATTAGACCCTTGTCTATCAGTAACAGTGGTTAGCTCTTTGAATGACAGTAACACAGAGCAGTGATTAATCCCTTTTCTATCAGTAACAGTGTTACTGCCCTGTGTTACTGTGAATGACAGTAACAAAGGGCAGTAATTAATCCCTTGTCTATCAGTAACAGTGGTTAGCTCTATGAATGACAGTAACAGAGGGCAGTAATTAATCCCTTGTCTGTCAGTAACAGTGGTTAGCTCTGTGAATGACAGTAACGTGGAGCAGTAATTAATCCCTTGTTTGTCAGTAACAGTGGTTAGCTCTATGAATGACAGTAACACAGAGCAGTAATTAATCCCTTGTTTGTCAGTAACAGTGGTTAGCACTATGAATGACAGTAACAGAGGGCAGTAATTAATCCCTTGTTTGTCAGTAACAGTGGTTAGCTCTGTGAATGACAGTAACGTGGAGCAGTAATTAATCCCTTGTTTGTCAGTAACAGTGGTTAGCTCTATGAATGACAGTAACACAGAGCAGTAATTAATCCCTTGTTTGTCAGTAACAGTGGTTAGCACTATGAATGACAGTAACAGAGGGCAGTAATTAATCCCTTGTTTGTCAGTAACAGTGGTTAGCTCTATGAATGACAGTAACACAGAGCAGTAATTAATCCCTTGTTTGTCAGTAACAGTGGTTAGCACTATGAATGACAGTAACAGAGGGCAGTAATTAATCCCTTGTCTGTCAGTAACAGTGGTTAGCTCTGTGAATGACAGTAACAGAGGGCAGTAATTAATCCCTTGTCTGTCAGTAACAGTGGTTAGCTCTGTGAATGACAGTAACGTGGAGCAGTAATTAATCCCTTGTTTGTCAGTAACAGTGGTTAGCTCTATGAATGACAGTAACAGAGGGCAGTAATTAATCCCTTGTCTGTCAGTAACAGTGGTTAGCTCTGTGAATGACAGTAACGTGGAGCAGTAATTAATCCCTTGTTTGTCAGTAACAGTGGTTAGCTCTATGAATGACAGTAACACAGAGAAGTAATTAATCCCTTGTTTGTCAGTAACAGTGGTTAGCTCTATGAATGACAGTAACACAGAGCAGTAATTAATCCCTTGTCTGTCAGTAACAGTGGTTAGCTCTGTGAATGACAGTAACACAGAGCAGTAATTAATCCCTTGTCTGTCAGTAACAGTGGTTAGCTCTGTGAATGACAGTAACACAGAGCAGTAATTAATCCCTTGTCTGTCAGTAACAGTGGTTAGCTCTGTGAATGACAGTAACACAGAGCAGTAATTAATCCCTTGTCTGTCAGTAACAGTGGTTAGCTCTATGAATGACAGTAACACAGAGCAGTAATTAATCCCTTGTCTGTCAGTAACAGTGGTTAGCTCTATGAATGACAGTAACAGAGGGCAGTAATTAATCCCTTGTCTGTCAGTAACAGTGGTTAGCTCTATGAATGACAGTAACACAGAGCAGTAATTAATCCCTTGTCTGTCAGTAACAGTGGTTAGCTCTATGAATGACAGTAACACAGAGCAGTAATTAATCCCATAATGCCATAAAAAATTAACAGTAAATAACAGTGTCTCCTTTAGTAAATACAAATGTTAAATCAAAGTAAACAGATTGTTAAAAAGTGGCAAACAACCTATTTATTTTCTTGCCAAATGGGCACTTAGAAATGTAACTCCCCTCAGAGAAGAAAGAGCTGACATGTTGGTAACTTAATAGGACAGTCAAGTCCAAAATAAACTTTCATGATTCAGATAGGGCACGTCATTTAAACAGCTTTCCAGTTTACTTCTATCACCAATTTTGCTTTCGTCTCTTGGTAATCTAAGTTGAAAGCTAAACCTAGATAGGCTCATGTGCTAATTTCTTAGACCTTGAAGGCTGCCTCTTATGTGAATGCATTTTCACCACTAGAGGGCGTTAGTTCATATGTGTCATATATATAACATTAAGCTCACGCACGTAAAGTTACCTAGGAGTCAGCACTGATTGGTTAAAATGCCTGTTTGTCAAAAGAACTGAAATAAGGGGGCAGTTTGCAGAGGTTAGATACAAGGTAATCACATATGTAAAAAGTGTATTAATATAACAGTGTTGGTTATGCAAAACTGGGGAAAGGGCAATAAAGGCATTTATCTCTTTAAATAACAACCATTTTGGTGTTGACTGTCCCTTTAAAGGGACATTGTACACTAGGATTTTTTTCTTTGCATAAATGTTTTCTAGATTATCCATTTATATAGCCCATCTGGGAGTGTTTTTGTAACAATGTATAGTTATTTAATCCTTTCCCACTGTTATGACGTTCCCTGCCGTCCTAAATGCACTTGGCAGCATGGAAAGTCCTAACCGTTCGGCTGTCCTGTAACCTTAGCCGCTTCCTATATGGGATTGCGGACTGGAGGGTGTGCCTATCGTTACAGGTACTCCCCTCTGACCCAATCCCATCATTAAATCTTGTAATCGCATGAACGATTGCGCGATTCAAATTTTTACTCATTCGTTTACATTGAAACTTTGTTCCGATGTAGACAAACGAGTCCCGGCAGGAAAGGGTTAATAACATTTACTGGTTTTCAGACTCCTAACCAAGGTCTAAAGTATCAAATGTAGACGGAAGTCTACAAATTCCTGCTGGCTCCTGTTTGTGTAATGGGAAGGGTCTACTCTTCCTGCTTTCTCAGCCCCTTTCAGTGGATGTCCCAGCCTAACCTCACCAACAGTGCTAAACTGGGAGCTTCTAAGTAAGTTTTTAAAAGGTTTTATACTGGATTTTCAGATCAGTATCTGTGCATATTCTTCTTTATAGTAGTGTCTATTACATGCAGTTATATAAACAATGATGTACACTGTCCTCTTCTCAACATGGGCAAGACTGGCTTCCTGTTTCTCTTTTATGACATCAAGCTAGATATGGCTTCTTGTATATACCCTAGCTCGCTTGTAGGGCTGTGACAGGAAGCAATAGACACTGCACAAATTAAGTTGAATCCTTTTAAAATGATGAATAACAGATATTACAATGATTTCCACTAAGTATAACCCACTGCTTAGGTGTTTTTTTTTATTAAAACAATAAAACTGAGTGTTTTATATCCCTTTAAGAGTGCTGGGACAATATGCCCGATTTCAGGTCCCAATTTGTAGACACTATGGTGCCCTGTATTTGTCAAGCTCTGCTTGTGTAGAGTGATATATTTGTTTGTTACCTGGGCTCTTGTGAGATGGGAATTCTGCAGCGCTGAGTTTCTGGCGTTTCTTCATCATGGCGTCTTTGTAAAACTCCTCGTGCCCTTCTATATAGTCCCACTCTTCCATAGAGAAATACACAGCAACGTCATCAAACGTTACAGGGACCTAAAACATATAAGTTACATTTAGTGCTGACACAGATATCAAATTATTTTACTGAAAAGCATGAAAGCAACGGCGTCAAAGCATGTAGGGGATATAATAAAATGGAAGATATTAAAGAATTAAAAGACATTAGAAGACACTATAGATTTGACAGATTAATATGTATCTTACACTTTTCGTGACAGACTTTGAACTTCATCAGAGATGACATACAAAGTCCCTCTATCCATTTTATAAACTATTCAATTAAATGTTCAACCATTTCAATCCTAAATTATTAACCCCTAATCTGCCGATCCGGATATCGCCGCCACTTAAAAAATGTATTAACCCCTATTCCGCCGCTCCCCGACATCGTTGCCACTATAATAAATTATTAACCCCTAAATCGCCGCCCTCCCGGATCGCAAACACTATTTAAATATTATTAACCACTAATCTGCAATCCGCCCACACCGCCGCTATAATAAACCTATTAACGCCTAAACCTCTGGCCTCCCACATCACTAACTCTACATAAATATATTAACCCCTAAACCTAACCCTAAGGTAACCCTAAGCCTAACACCCCCTAACTTAAATATAATTAAAATAAATCTAAATAAAACTTAAATTTATTACCTAAATAATACCTATTTAAAACTAAATACAAACTTACCTATAAAATAAAACCTAAGCTAGCTACAATAGAACTTATAGTTACATTGTAGTTAGCTTAGGGATTATTATTATTTCACAGGTAAATTTGTATTAATTTTAACTAGGTAGATCTAAATAAACCTAAGGTAACCATTGCCCTGAAAAGGGCATTTGGATGGGCATTGCCCTTAAAAGGGTATTTAGCTCTTTTACATTGCCCAAACCCTAATCTAAAAATACAACCCACCCAAAAAACCTAACACTAACCCCCGACAATCCACTTACAGTTTTGGAAGACCGGACATCCATCCTCATCCAGCCAGCGAAGTCCTCATCGAAGCGGCCAGAAGTCTTCATCCAGACGGAATCTTCTATCTTCATCCATCCGGCGCGGAGCTGGTCCATCTTTAAGACATCCGGCGAGGAGCATCCTCTTCATGCGGTCTCAGCCGGACACTGAAGGTTCCCTTTAAGGGACGTCATCAAAGATGGCGTCCCTTGAATTCCTATTGGCTGATAGAATTCTATCAGCCAATAGGAATTAAAGGTGAAAAAATCCTATTGGCTGATCCAATCAGCCAGTAGGATTGAGCTTTAATCCTATTGGCTGATCCAATCAGCCATTAGGATTGAGCTTGCATTCTATTGGCTGTTCAAATTAGCCAATAGAATGCAAGCTCAATCCTATTGGCTGATTGGTTCAGCCAATAGGATTTTTTAACCTTTAATTCCTATTGGCTGATAGAATTCTATCAGCCAATAGGAATTCAAGGGACGCCATCTTTGAAGACGTCCCTTAAAAGGGAACCTTCAGTGTACGGCTGAGACCGTATGGAGAGGATGCTCCGCGTCGGATGGATGAAGATAGAAGATGCCGTCTGGATGAAGACTTCTGGCCGCTTCGATAAGGACTTCTGCCCGCTTTGATGAGGACTTTGCCGGCTGGATGAGGATTGATGTCCGGTCTTCCAAAACTGTAAGTGAATCGTCGGGGGTTAGTGTTAGGTTTTTTTTAAGGGTTTTTTGGGTGGGTTTTATTTTTAGATTAGGGTTTGGGCAATGTAAAAGAGCTAAACACCCTTTTAAGGGCAATGCCAATCCAAATGCCCTTTTCAGGGCAACGGTTAGCTTAGGTTTACTTAGTGTAGGATGGGGGAGGGGGGTTATTTTGGGGGGGCTTTTTTTTATTTTTATAGGGCTATTAGATTAGGAGTAATTCGTTTTTATTTTTGATAATTTCATTTTTTATTTTGTGTAATTTAGTGTATTTTTTTTTGTAATTTAGATAATTGTATTTTACTAATATAATGTATGTAATTTTATTGTAATGTTAGGTGTTAGTGTAACTCAGGTTAGGTTTTATTTTACAGGTAAATTTTTATTTATTTTAACTAGGTAGCTAGTAAATAGTTAATAACTATTTATTAACTAGTTTACCTAGTTAAAATAAATACAAACTTACCTGTGAAATAAAAATAAACCCTAAGGTAGCTACAATGTAACTATTAGTTATATTGTAGCTAGCTTAGGGTTTATTTTACAGGTAAGTATTTATTTTAAAATAGGAATTATTTAGTTATTAATAGTAAGTTTTATTTAGAATTATTTTAATTATGTTAAAGTTATGGGGTGTTAGGGTTACATTAGGGTTAGACTTAGGGTTACGTTAGGGGTTAATATATTTATTTGTGTTAGTGATGTGGGAGGCCAGAGGTTTAGGGGTTAATAACTTTAGTATAGTGCCGGCGGTGACGTTGGGGGCAGCAGATTAGGGGTTAATAAATTTATGTAGGTAGTGGCGACATTGGGGGTGGCAGATTAGGGGTTGATAAGTGTAATGTAGGTGACGGTGATGTTAGGGGCGGCAGATTAGGGGTGTTTAGACTCAGGGTTTATGTTAGTTTTAAACATACATTTTTTTCCCTATAGACATCAATGGGGCTGCGTTACGGAGCTTTTCATTCCGCGATCGCAGGGGTTAGGCTTTTTTTCAGCCGACTCTCCCCATTGATGTCTATGGGGAAATCGTGCACAAGCATGTCAAAGCAGCGTCTGTATTTGGGTGAGGTATGGAGCTCAACGCAACCATATTGCCCGCACAAGCCTGCTTTTTTGCAAACCTGTAATAGCAGCGCTATGAAAGGTGAGTGGTGAAAATAAAGTACAAGTAATTAGCGAGCCAGCCATAACGCAAAACTCGCAATCTGGGCGACTGTTAACTAAAACTATTTCAACATTAGTCTGCACAAAATCATTAAGACATTTGATGAAAATAATGAGAAACATTAATCACTAACAGCAGCACGTACAAACGGAGAGCTCAGATGATATAATTAGTTCATTATGACCAAAAAAATAAATAAAAAAATAAACGATGTGAACTGGATAGTGTATCTATGTGTGTAACAAAACGTGTGTGACGTGAAACGAGTATTCTACTGACACAGTCGTGGTAATGTTACTGAGAACATGCAGAAGCAGACAGGGCGTAGGATACAGTATGGTGGCTGTGCCCTGAAGCCATTTGTAAGGTTGCGTTCTCTAGTATTGCTCACCTCTCCTGTCAGCCGGTGAACGCTGCTGTGGGAGGAATTTTCCTTCACAATCGTATATTTCTGCAGCATAAGAGAGGGACAGATTAGTCTTCAACATTAAGCTCGATACAATATCACCAATTTAGACAACATATCGAAAGATAGATAGATACACACACACAAACACCAAAAATATGGATTTGCAAAACCCTACAATTCAACTCAATTTTTTTTATTTTTTTATTGCATTCATGTGTTTATTTTGTGTACAGATATCTTGCAATACAGTGCCTAATTTGTGACATATACTATTCATATACTATTATTATTATCAGTTATTTGTAGAGCCCCAACAGATACCGCATCGCTATAAACATAGGCATGGGTATGCAAGGTAACATTTATAAGAATCAAGTATATATAAAAAAATTCTTTACTGAAACATTCAATTAAAATTTAAATCTCCCATATAATGGTGTTATAATAGTATTGTTTACCTCTATAAATTGTGTGTGTAGAGAGAAGAGATATCTGTGCCGGATATATCAATGTGAAAGTGGAACACACAAAGATTTGGATTTGCATAGATCTCTGTGTGTTACTATTTCACACTGATATATCTAGCACTAGAACAAAACGAACGTTGCTGCCTGCATCCATATTCAGCATTTGTTTAGCAAACAAATGTCGAATCCCAAGATTTCGTCCATGCGAACAAGTTACACAGGCACCCAAATCCACATGACTGTTAACCGTCCTGAGAGATCACGGCGTGTACAGAGGACTCGGAGTGGAGCTATCTGGACAAGAGGGACCCACAGGAAAGGAAACCCTGGTGATGCGAGGTGATTATGAGATATACTTATGTATTAAGTTTTTAATGTGAGTGCAATGATTTTATGTCCTGTGAAGCGATTTAGATGTTATTGAAACCTCCTTGAGTCAGAGATGTGCTATGATTTAGGTTTTGTAGAGTTAATCACAATATAGACACACGATCAGTCCAAGTCATCCTTTGGTCACAATTAAAGCATTTAGGACTTGTTAGTAAGCAAAACATCCTCTGAGGAAGCAGAATCTAAATGTGTTAAATGATGTGGTACACAGTGACCTGTATGGCTTTTTTACTTGTTTAAATAAAATGGATGTTCTGAATGTTTTGTGTCCAAATGATGACTTGGAGTGATTGTGTATTTATATTGTGATTACATGGTGGTATATAAACCGCTTTAAATCAGTATTAGTCTGCGTCTTAAAGGGAAACTAAACCCACATTTTTTCTTTCATGGATTCAGATAGAGCATGCAATTTTAAGCAACTTTCTAATTTACTCCTATTATCAATTTTTCTTCATTTTCTTGGTATCTTTATTTGAAAAAAAGGAATGCAAGCGTAGAAGCCGGCCCATATTAGGTTCAGCACCTGGGGAACACTAAATGTAGCCACTAATCAGCAAGCGCTATCCAGAGTGCTGAACCAAAAATCAGCCGGCTCCTAAGCTTTTATTCCTGCTTTTTCAAATAAAGATACCAAGAGAACAAAGAAAAATTGATAATAAGAGTAAACTAGAAAGTTGCTTAAAATTGCTGCTCTATTCTGATCATTAAATAAACAATTTGGGTTTAGTTTCCCTTTAACTCTACCCAATAATTTCACTTTACCCCTGTTCATAATCACTTTGCCTGTACAAAATCCTTTTGTTGTCACATAGAATAACCAATAGAGAGACGTCATTATCTCATTTCTCAGCAGTTCTCACCTCACCAGTCAGCAGGTAAATGACACCCAGGGCGTGATTCAAGAACCGCTCCGCCATCTGTTTCTTGTGTTTGTTCATTGTCAGGCACTTATTCCAAAGCTATTAGAAATGCATGAACTGAAATAATAGAAAATGAGAAAAGCAAAGGAACACAAACGTCTATTACATTTACATCATTAAGCAAAGATAAGAATTTCTATAAAATATATTTATTCATTTTGACCAAATCTGACACTACATATGTTTGTTTTAAATAGCATGAAACATACCTGCAATATTATTACATTGCAGAAAATCAGTATGGGTATCCAAGCCAGGGTTATGAGCAATATCAGAGTGTTTGTGCCCCAGACAAAAGATATTTTGGGGTGCAGGAGCCCTTTTCTCCCCACAGACTTTCCCCAAAAATCTCTTCAGGTAGATTGTTGCAAACACTGATGTTTATTAAATGCACATTTTTGCAACAATGTTTTGGACAGTCTATATGCAGAGATCTGGTGATATTATTTAACCCTTCACTGGCACAAGCTACTGTCACACAGTCAAGGCAAAATTACATTTTCATGACTCGGCACATGTAGTTTTAAACACCTTTCCAATATCTAATTTACTTAATTCTCCTGACATCATTTGTTAATTAGCATACCTAGGTAGCCACAGAAAGCAATGCACTACTGGGGGCTAGATGGTAATTGGTGGCTGCATCTATATGCCTCTTGTCATTGGCTCACCAGATGAGTTCAGCTAGCTCCCAGTAGTGCATTGCTGCTTCTTGAATCTTCAAGTAATAAAAAGGGGATCCATGTCCCTTTAACCCATTCCTTCCTCATCCTATATTATCCTCAGCACCTTTTCTCCTTTTTCTAACACAGTGCAGGAGGTTAGTGTCGGTTACACAGACACCTACTGTCCTTACATTACCCATAAAGCCATTTACACTAAATTAAAAACATCTGATGATTTACTGACCTGGAAACAAGACCTTCCGGAAGTCTTCTTAATTGTGTATTACTGGACTACAAATCCCAGCGCCCCTTACAGAAACAGCCAATCAGAAAAGGAATATCACATTCTTTATACGCCAATACTAGCAAGGACTTTGTTATATGTGCAGAACTACGGCAAATTCCTGAGTATAGAAGATCGCGGTGCTGGCGGAACTAAATTATAGTTTCTCTAAATACTCGGATGAACTGGCGGAAGTTGTTTACGAACATATATTACGTAAATGATTGGCAGCTTGTGTTGTGGAGAATCAGGGAATATCGGATAGACACCGCCCTCTTATATACACCCACATGTAGTGATTGGTTGAGGGAGAGTCAAGACGTAGTGGATTCACTAAAGGTCAAAATACCTTTCATATACGAATTGCGGAATTTTGCCCTTGACTGGAGGGAGAGGAAATCACTGAGGGAAGGCAATCACACAAATAACAGCTACAAAATAACAGATTATTGTACCACTGCAGCACCCACCATTCATCATTTCTGAATAAAAATATTACCCTATACATTGTATAGTTATTTTATATCCGTTACTGTGGTATGTGGTAAATACACCTATCTGTAGGTATCTACACACACATATATATATATATTCCCATACTTACACACTTATCCGTCTATACACACTCCCCTATATACATTACCTTATATACACACACTACCCTATACATATTTCATTACTTATAGTACACACACTACCCTATACATACATAATATTCACTCACACACCTTATACATTTATCCATCTATTCACACACACACTCCCCTATACGCATATAAATTCCCTTAATTACACACACCTTATATATTTATACACACACACACTCCCCTATACACATATACATTCCATTATATATATTTATACATCTATACACACTCATTCCCCTATACACATATAAATTCCCTTTTATATATATACACACACACACACCTTATATATTTATACATCTATACACACTCATTCCCCTATACAATATAAATTTCTCTCTCTCTCTCTCTCTCTCTCTCTCTCTCTCTCTCTATATATATATATATATATATATATATACACATACACACACCTTATATATTTATACACACTCACTCCCCTATACACATATACATTCCCATATATATATATATATATATATATATATACACACACACACCTTATATATTTATACATCTATACACATATAAATTCCCATATATATATATATATATATATATATATACACACCTTATATATTTATACACACTCACTCCCCTATACACATATACATTCCCATATATATATATATATATATATATATACACACACACACACACCTTATATATTTATACATCTATACACACTCACTCCCCTATACACATATACATTCCCTCATTTACACACACCTTATATATTTATTCACACTCACTCCCCTATACACATATACATTCCCTTATATATATATATATATATATATATATATATATATACACACACACCTTATATATTTATACATCTATACACACTCACTCCCCTATACACATATAAATTCCCTTATTTATATATATATATATATATACACACACACACACCTTATATATGTATACATCTATACACACTCACTCCCCTATACACATATACATTCCCTTTTATATATATATATATATATATATATATATACACAAACATCTTATATATTTATACATCTATACACACACTCCCCTATACACATATAAATTCCCTTATATACACACACCTTATATATTAATACATCTATACACACCCACTCCCCTATATACATATAAATTCCCTTATATACACACACACACCTATATATTTATATATTTATACACACTCCCCTATACACATATAAAGTCCCTTATATACACACACACCTTATATATTTATACATCTACACACACATATCAATTCTCACACATCATATATATATATATATATATATATATATATTCCCTTATATACACACACACCTTATATATTTATACATCTATACACACTCACTCCCCTATACATATACAAATTCCCTTATATACACACACACCTTATATATTTATACATCTATACACACTCACTCCCCTATACACATATAAATTCCCTTATATACACACACACCTTATATATTTATACATCTATACTCACGACACACACACTCCTATACACACATCAATTCTCACACACCTTATACACTCCAATCTATACATATACTATTACTACACATACACATTCTTTTATACATACATATATTACCACACACATGTATAACCACACTTTTACACAAACTCATAGATCTATAAACATATATTACCATACGTATAAACACACACATATTTATTAACAAAGTTCTAAACATAAACACATTTATCTAGACATATTTATTACCATACATCTATACACATATATTACCACACTTATACAGTATGTGTGTATAGATAGATGAGTGTGACTGTGTATCTATAAACACATATATTACTATACTTATACACACACATCTATCTATACACATATTTAACAACACATTTCTAAACACAAACACATTTATCTAAACATATTTATTACCATACATCTATGCACACATTTATTACCACACTTATATGTGTTTATAGATAGAAGAGTGTGTTTATAAGTGTGAAAAACATAATTTATGTAAGAACGTACCTGATAAATTAATTTCTTTCATATTGGCAAGAGTCCATGAGCTAGTGACATATGGGATATACAATCCTACCAGGAGGGGTAAAGTTTCCCAAACCTCAAAATGCCTATAAATACACCCCTCACCACACCCACAATTCAGTTTAACGAATAGCCAAGCAGTGGGGTGATAAAGAAAGGAGTAGAAAGCATCAACAAAGGAAATTTGGAAATAATTGTGCTTTATACAAAAAATCATAACCACCATAAAAAGGGGTGGGCCTGATGGACTCTTGCCAATATGAAAATTTATCAGGTAAGTTCTTACATAAATTATGTTTTCTTTCGTGTAATTGGCAAGAGTCCATGAGCTAGTAACATATGGGATATCAATACCCAAGATGTGGATCTCCACTCAAGAGTCACTAGAGAGGGAGGGAATAAAATAAAAATAGCCATATTCTGCTAAAAAAATTAGTCCACAACCCAAAAAAATAAGTTTATTTTCATTTTTGAAAGAAAAAAACTTAAAACAAAAGCAGAAGAATCAAACTGAAACAGCTGCCTGAAGAACTTTTCTACCAAAAACTGCTTCAAACGGTAGAATTTAGTAAATGTATGCAAAGAGGACCAAGTTGCTGATTTGCAAATCTGATCAACTGAAGCTTCATTCTAAAAAGCCCACGAAGTGGAGACTGATCTAGTAGAATGAGCTGTAATTCTCTGAGGCGGGGCTTGACCCGACTCCAAATAAGCTTGATGAATCAAAAGCTTTAACCAAGAGGCCAAGGAAATAGCAGAGGCCTTCTGACCTTTCCTAGGACCAGAAAATAAAACAAATAGACTAGAAGTCTTCCTGAAATCTTTAGTAGCTTCAACATAATATTTCAAAGCTCTCACCACATCCAAAGAATGTAAGGATCTTTCCAAAGGATTCTTAGGATTAGGACACAAGGAAGGGACAACAATTTCTCTACTAATGTTGTAAGAATTCACAACCTTAGGTAAAAATTCAAATGAAGTCTGCAAAACCGCCTTATCCTGAAGAAAAATCAGAAAAGGAGATTCACAAGGAAGAGCAGATAGCTCAGAAACTCTTCTAGCAGAAGAGATAGCCAAAAGGAACAACACTTTCCAAGAAAGTAGTTTAATGTCCAAAGATTGCATAGGCTCAAATGGAGGAGCCTGTAAAGCCTTCAGAACCAAATTAAGACTCCAAGGAGGAGAAATTGATTTAATGACAGGCATAATATGAACTAAAGCCTGTACAAAATAGTGTATATCAGGAAGTATAGCAATCTTTCTGTGAAATAAAACAGAAAGAGCGGAGATTTGTCCTTTCAAGGAATTTGCAGACAAACCCTTATCCAAACCATCCTGAAGAAACTGTAAAATTCTAGGAATTCTAAAAGAATGCCAAGAAAATTTATGAGAAGAACACCATGAAATGTAAGTCTTCCAAACTCTATAATAAATCTTTCTAGAGACAGATTTACGAGCTTGTAACATAGTATTAATCACTGAGTCAGAGAAACCTCTATGACTTAGTACTAAGCGTTCAATTTCCATACCTTCAAATTTAATGATTTGAGATCCTGATGGAAAAACGGACCTTGAGATAGTAGGTCTGGCCGTAACGGAAGTGGGCAAGGCGGGCAACTGGACATTCGAACCAGATCCGCATACCAAAACCTGTGTGGCCATGCTGGCGCCACCAGCAACACAAATGATTGTTCCATGATGATTTTGGAAATCACTCTTGGAAGGAGAAGTAGAGGCGGGAAAATGTAAGCAGGATGATAACACCAAGGAAGTGTCAGCGCATCCACTGCTTCCGCCTGAACATCCCTGGACCTGGACAGGTATCTGGGAAGTTTCTTGTTTAGATGAGAGGCCATGAGATCTATCACTGGAAGACCCCACATCTGAACAATCTGAGAAAAAACATCTGGATGGAGAGACCAATCCCCTGGATGTAAAGTCTGGCGGCTGAGATAATCCGCCTCCCAATTGTCTACACCTGGGATATGCACCACAGAGTTTAGACAGCAGCTGGATTCCGCCCAAGCAAGTATCCGAGATACTTCTTTCATAGCTTGGGGACTGTGAGTCCCACCCTGATGATTGACATATGCCACTGTTGTGATATTGTCTTTCTGAAAACAAATGAACGGTTCTTTCTTTAACAGAGGCCAAAACTGAAGAGCTCTGAGAAATGCACGGAGTTCTAAAATATTTATTGGTAATCTCGCCTCTTGAGATTTCCAAACCCCTTGTGCTGTCAGAGATCCCCAAACAGCTCCCCAACCTGAAAGACTCGCATCTGTTGTGATCACAGTCCAGGTTGGCCGAACAAAAGAAGCCCCTTGAACTAAATGATGGTGATCTATCCACCATGTCAGAGAGTGTCGTACATTGGGATTTAAAGGGACACTATACCCAAACATTTTCTTTCATGATTAAGGTAGAGAATATAATTTTAAACAACATTCCAATTTACTTCTATTACCTAATTTGCTTTATTCTTTAGATATACTTTAATGAAGAAATAGCAATGCACACAGTGAGCCAATCACAGGAGGCATCTATGTGCAGCTACCAATCAGCAGCTACTAAGCATATCTAGATATGCTTTTCAGCAAAGCATATCAAGAGAATGAAGAAAAATAGATAATAGAAGTAAATTAGAAAGTTGTTTATAATTGTATGCTCTTTCTAAATCATGAAAGAAAAAATTTGTGTTTCATGTCCCTTTAAGGATATTAATTGTGATATCTTTGTATAATCCCTGCACCATTGTTTCAGCATACAAAGCTGTAGAGGTCTCATGTGAAAACGAGCAAAGGGGATCGCGTCCGATGCTGCAGTCATGAGACCTAAAACTTCCCTGCACATAACCACTGAAGGGAATGACTGAGACTGAAGGTGCCGGCAGGCTGCAACCAATTTTAAACGTCTCTTGTCTGTTAGAGACAGAGTCATGGACACTGAATCTATCTGAAAGCCTAAAAAGGTAATCCTTGTCTGAGGAATCAAGAAACTTTTTGGTAAATTGATCTTCCAACCATGTTTCCGAAGAAACAACACTAGTTGATTCATGTGAGATTCTGCAGAACGTAAAGACTGAGCTAGTACCAAGATATCGTCCAAATAAGGAAACACCGCAAAACCTTGTTCTCTGATTACAGAGAGTAGGGCACCCAGAACCTTTGAAAAGATTCTTGGAGCTGTTGCTAGGCCAAATGGAAGAGCAACAAATTGGTAATGCTTGTCTAGAAAAGAGAATCTCAGAAACTGATAATGTTCTGGGATGAATCGGAATATGAAGGTATGCATCCTGCAAGTCTATTGTGGACATATAATGTCCTTGCTGAACAAAAGGCAGAATAGTCCTTATAGTCACCATCTTGAAAGTTGGTACTCTTACATAACGATTCAAAATTTTCAGATCCAGAACTGGTCTGAATAAATTTTCCTTCTTTGGGACAATGAATAGATTTGAATAAAACCCCAAACCTTGTTCCAGAAGAGGAACTGGCATGATTACCCCTGAAGACTCCAGGTCTGAAACACACTTCAGGAAAGCCTGAGCTTTTACTGGATTTACTGGGATACGTGAGAGAAAAAATCTTCTCTCTGAATCCTATTCGATACCCTTGAGAGACAATGCTCTGAATCCATTGATTTTGGACAGATTTTATCCAAACATCCTTGAAAAACCTTAATCTACCCCCTACCAGCTGAGCTGGAATCAGGGCCGCACCTTCATGTGGACTTAGGGGCTGACTTTGGTTTCCTAAAAGGCTTGGATTTATTCCAATTTGAGGAAGGCTTCCAATTGGAAGCAGATTCCTTGGGGGGAGGATTGGGTTTTTGTTCCTTATTCTGACGAAAGGAACGAAAACGATTAGAAGCCTTAGATTTACCCTTAGGTTTTTTATCCTGAGGCAGAAAAACTCCCTTTCCCCCAGTAACAGTTGAAATAATAGAATCCAACTGAGAACCAAATAAATTATTACCTTGGAAAGAAAGAGATAGTAATCTAGATTTAGATGTCATATCAGCATTCCAGGATTTAAGCCACAAAGCTCTTCTAGCTAAAATAGCTAAAGATATGGATCTAACATCAATTTTGATAAAATCAAAAATAGCATCACAAATAAAATGATTAGCATATTGCAGTAAGCGACTAATGCTAGATAAGTCAGAATCCAATTCCTGTTGCGCTAAATTCTCCAACCAGAAAGTTGATGCAGTCGCAACATCGGCCAAAGAAATTGCAGGTCTTAGAAGATGACCTGAATATAAATAGGCCTTCCTTAGATAAGATTCAAGCTTCCTATCTAAAGGATCCTTAAAGGAAGTACTATCTTCCATAGGAATAGTGGTACGTTTAGCAAGAGTAGAAATAGCCCCATCAACTTTGGGGATCTTTTCCCAAAACTCTCTAGATTTTGCTGGTAAAGGATACAATTTTTTAAACCTTGAAGAAGGAATAAAAGAAGTACCTGGCTTATTCCATTCCTTAGAAATCATATCAGAAATAGCCTCAGGAATAGGAAAAACCCCTGGAGAAACCACAGGAGGTTTAAAAACAGCATTTAAACGTTTATTAGACTGAACATCAAGAGGACTGGTTACCTCAATATCCAAAGTAATTAACACTTCTTTTAATAAAGAACGCATATACTCAATTTTAAATAAATAAGATTTGTCAGTGTCAATGTCTGAGGAAAGATCTTCTGAATCATATAGATCCTCATCAGAAGAGGATAAATTATTATGTTGTTGGTCATTTGAAATTTCATCAACTAAATGAGAAGTTTTAAAAGACCTTTTACGTTTATTTGAAGGTGGAAATGCAGACAAAGCCTTCAGAATAGAATCAGAAACAAATTCTTTAAAATTTACAGGTATATCATGTACATTAGAAGTTGAGGGAACTGCAACCGGCAATGTACTATTACTGATGGAAACACTATCTGCATGAAAAAGTTTATCATGACAACTATTACAAATGACATTCGGCGAGATAATTTCTACAATTTTACAACAAATGCACTTAGCTTTGTAAGAACCGATGTCAGGCAGCAATGTTCCAGCAGAAACTTCTGAGGCAGGATCAGATTGGGACATCTTGCAAAATGTAAGAGAAAAAACAACATATAAAGCAAAATTATCTATTTCCTTATATGACAGTTTCAGGAATGGGAAAAAATGCAAATAGCATAGCCCTCTGATAGAAAAAAGCAACAGGCAAACATCAATGGGGTATTGAAATAATGAAAAAATAACCAGAAATGACACACTCGCGTCACTAATGACGCAACAGTGTGAAAGGTCTCGGCGTCACGTATGACGCTGGAAGTGACGAACTTGCGTCATAGATGTACTTTTTCGCGCCAAAAATGACACAATAAAGTTAAGCATTTGACGCACCCGCGGGCCTAATACCGCCCGCAATTTGTAAGAAATAGTCAATTGAAAAAAAGACTAAACCCCAGGTAAGAAATAAATTTATTTTTTTTAAAAATGTTTATATTCCCCAAATATGAAACTGACAGTCTGCAGAGGGAAATACATGAACCTGACTCATGGCAAATATAAGTACAATACATATATTTAGAACTTTATATAAATGCATAAAGTGCCAAACCATAGCTGAGGTGTCTTAAGAAATAAAAAACATACTTACCAAAAGACACCCATCTACATATAGCAGATAGCCAAACCATACCGTACCATCACTTCCAGAACTCCTTGTTCTTTTTTAAGCTAAAGTTTTTAATGACTATGGCTGTATGTTTGGCGTCATTGTCATGCTGCAGAATACATTTAGGGCCAATCAGATGCCTCCCTGATGGTATTGCATGATGGATAAGTATCTGCCTGTACTTCTCAGCATTGAGGAGACCATTAATTCTGACCAAATACTCAACTCCATTTGCAGAAATGCAGCCCCAAACTGTGTGTGTATAAGTGTACGATCAGCAATACACAAGAGGGTGCTAGCTGGTGATTGGTAGATATGTGCATAATCCTCTTGTGATTGGCTCACCATAGCTCCCAGTAGTGCATTTCTGCTCTGACGTTATCTAATACCTTTAACCTCTTTTTTGCAGTGTAAAGTGATAGGAAAGTAGAAATTAAACTTGCATGACTCAGATAGAGCATATTTTTTTAAGATTCTATTACATTAACTTCTATTTCCAACTTTACTTTGTTGTTTTGGTATCCTTTGTTGAAAAAGTATATGTACACATCCTACCCTACAGGGAGCTAACTGGTGATTGGTGGCTAACACACTTGTCTGTTGTTATTGGCTCACCAGATGTGTTCAGCTAGCTCCCAGCAGTTCATTGTCGCTCTGCGTCTGACTTTAACTATGTGTTTAACCCCTTTGCAGAGGTTGAACACACGGTTATATACTAACAATGGTAGAATAATAAAACGCTCTAACAGGGATGACCAACTGGCTGGTTATGAGCCACAGGTGGCCCTCTGCACTACTTTTTGAGGCCCCTGGGAAATAGCAGAAGTAAGAAAGTGTGCCATAGATTTTGTGGCCCCAAGAAAAAGTTGCACTAAAAATGTGTGTTTTGGTGATTTCTGGTGGATGGGTAAACAAGATGACACCTAAAGAAAACAACTCTGGAGAGGTGAACAGCAGATAGATTGTAAATTCCCACGGGAATATGGCCCTCAATTCCACCTGTATTTGTCTGTAAAATGCTGTCTTATATTGTGTTGTTTCACCGTTGTACTTATATCTTTGTACTCATGGACAGCGCTGCGGAATCTGTTGGCGCTTTATAAATAATGAATAATAATATTACATAATAATAGAAGGTACCGGCAATTGTGGTCATTTTGTTTTGGACGCTTATTTTTTAAAAATACTTACGATTGCGTTATTGGTTTTCTCCAATCGTCACGTTGCCCCACGAGCTGGACGCCAAAGGGGGCACGCAACGATTGGAGGAAGCCAAATTCATCATCGTTGATCTAAAGAAAGGAGGATCTACTGCCGGAGGAACGGTGTTAAGGTTACCATATAGCAAAAGGTAAATATTTTAAAAAATAAGCGTTTTTGTAAACTTTAATGAATTAAAGTGCCCCTGTTTTTAAGAGTATTATTTAATACTGGCCTTTAATTAATTAAAGTAATTAAAGTGCCCCTGTTTTTAAGAGTATTATTTAATACTGGCCTTTAATTAATTAAAGTTTACAATCACTTTAAGTTTTGTTTTTTTTAAATATTAGTCTGGGGCAATTTTGTTTGTAATGTTTGCAGTACAGGGACATACCATTTGAGTATATGTTATATATGCTCTCAATTACAACAAATTCAAATAACTAAAACAAAAAAACAGGCAAACAAGAAATAAAAGTACACTGCAAGTTTATTTTTCTTTGCATAATTAGACATTTTAAAAGGAGTTACATGTTGAATTTAATAGGCTACTTAATATATGAATAAATGCTCTACCTTGCCAGCCAAACGTCTATCTGCGCTAAAGACAAAATCCAATAAAGAAGTGTTTCCTCTTTGAGAATGTGATACTTTTTGAAACAATTTTTGGTGTAAAGGGGCAGTATACACCTTGTAATTACTACATTTTTTCTGCAGTCTTTTAGGAGATTAATATAGCAGCAGAGTCTGAATGTTATTACAACAGATTAACACCTTGTCTGCTGCATTTGTTTTCCAGTGGTTAAACTCCACCACCACTTTCCTTATTGGGTGGAGTCAATCAGGACTTGTCTGGAGACAACAATACTTGCTACTGTCATTGTGTTAACAAAAAAAACTATTGTTTGGTTCAGCAGAAAAGATAAGTTAACAAACTGTAAATTATGGACAGTTATGTGGCAGTGTTAGGCTTTTGAAGCCTGCCAATGTTTCAGTTTTCTGGACCGGAAAATCCATAACTTTTTAAATTATAGGAAAAGGGGAAAAATTAAATAATGAAAGAATATTGCATTTTTTATTATTTTTTTTACTATGAATAATTAGCATATTATATTACATTACAATCTCAATGTGTCAACAGTCCCTTTAAGGGTTAATGTTTTTGGCATTTTCATGAAATTAAAGGAGACTAAACTTAATTACCTGATCATATCTCTTTAAATGAAATAAATTGTATGTGTATTCTATAATTATGATCTGTGTGTGAAACGCGTCAGTAATGTGAACAACCTTGGTGTAAACATTTTTTTTCACGAACAATAAAGGAATTTCCCTTTCAACTGTCACCCAGAATATGGTTTTTTTATACCTTTCTAGAAAGTGTATAGCTTTGTTCCTGTATAAACAATTTGGTTCTGTACCAAGCATGTGCTTTGGAAACATTTATTTATTTTTAAAACACTTTTTGGGTTAAAAGTTAACGTTTTTAAGTGATCATGAAATAGGAGAAAAATTAAGTTAATTTGTTGTTAATACTAATGTAATAAAGAGATAACACTAATTATAGAATACACATACAGGTTATTTTTAATACAAAAATGCATTAGTCATTTGAACACCCTGTGTATTATATTTGTAAATAACCCCCCCCCCCCCAAAAAAAAAAAACAAAAAAAAAAACAACACACTTTTAACTGTCACACCAGAGTGCAACCGATTCATTGCACCAAAACCCATACATGGTTTTTTTTTGGTGCATCATCAAATATGTCCTCCGAGTGTAGGCTTTTCCACATTTCTGGCAAACATACGGCTTTGCTCCTGTATGAACGATTTGATGCCGTACCAAGCTACCGCTTTGGGCGAAAGCTCTGCCGCACTGTTGCAGGTAAATGGCCTTTCTCCTGTATGAGTTCTATGATGAGTGATCAACACCGACTATGTGAGGAAAGTCTTTTCCGCATACATGACAAACATATGTTTTTTCTCCTGTAGAAGCCAAAACCTCAGAACCATATCGGTTATTTCTCTATGGACCTGCTGATGTTTTAGCATGGAAGACCTGCAGAGAAACCTTTTCCACACTCTCTACAAACAAATGTTTTCTCCCCTGTATGAATTCCTTGGTGTGACTTGAAGGAAAAGCCTTTACCAAATTTCTGATAAAGATGGCGTTGTCCGCCCCGTATGAGTTATTTGTTTTGTAACCAGATTTGATCTGGCAGAGGAAACTTTTGCACATTCCTGGCAAACACCGTGTTTGGAGAACCGTGATCTTTTGCGAGTTCTGGGAGAAACCCTTCCCACATTTTTGACAAATGTATTGCTTCTCTTCAGTCGTCAATTCTCGGTAAGATTCACAAGCTACATTTTTATTAATTTGTTTGGCACAGTCTGCCAAGTCTTCATTTTTAAAATTTATGGAATGAAATAGCACATCGTCACTTTCATTATCAAAATTATTGTTTAAACATAATTGTTGCTCCTGTGAAGAAGAAGCAAATATGGATTCAAAATTGTCTCCAGCACATAATATCGGTTCTACAAATGAGTAATTAGATACTTCTCTTTGACTGTGCTGTGTATTATAACTGTTGTTAGCGCCTCTTGTCCTTTGCGATGAATAAACGTCCAGGATTTCGTCTTCCTGGTTAAGTGATCCATCTGTTGGAAATTAATTTAAGAGACATGAAACTTTAAGATTGTAATATAAAATATTTAAAGGGACAGGAAACTCCAAAATTTTAATTCATGATTCGGGTAGAACATACAATTTTATGTTTATGTTATTTTATGCTTCATTCTCTTGTTATCCTTTGCTGAAGGAACAGCATTGCACTCCTGGCAGCTAGCTGAACACATCTAGTTAGCCAATCACAAGAGACAAATGTGTGCAGGCACCAATCAGCAGCTTGCACAATATATAATTAGTTAACTTATTGCACATATCAGGTTGTATGCAATAGACTCACTTGTCAGTTTAATTATAAAAATTGAGGGGTTACCAGTTCCCTGTTAAAAGTGCAGACATCCTATTTAGCACTGCTATATTCTACACAATTGGTCATTGATATCTACTCTAGTGACCCATTTATAAACTGATTGGTCTCAAGCAGAGAGGAAAACCTATGTTACAACATGGTAGCTCCCATTACTTTACAGACACTAAAACTTTACACATTTTTTCAATATATAAACAACTGAATGTATTTTGTAAATAAAAAATATATCTGAATATTATTCTTAGGCTAACTGTTCCTTTGAACACATCACTTTATCTAGTATTTATTCAGTGTTTCATGTCCCTTTAAAGGGACATAACACACACATTTTTTCTTTCATGATTCAGATAGAGAATATAATTTTAAACAACTTTCAAATTTACTTTTATTATCTAATTAGCTTCATTCTCTTAGTATCCTGTGTTGAAAAGCAGCAATATACTACTGGGACCTAGATGAATGCCATTGGGGTGAGCCAATAACATGAGGAATATATGTGCAGCCACCAATCAGCAGATCCTTAGCCTACTTAGGGATTGTTTTAAACAAAGGATAACAAGAGAACAAAACAATTGGAAAGTTGTTTAAAATCATATGTTCTATCTGAATCATTAGTAGAGACACAGACATTTGTTTTTGTTTATTAATGTTTAACATCCTATATAATAAAAGGCCAAGTGTGTTTGTCCGAAGCTGTCATGCGCAGTAGAGACAGCACGAGGAAAAACACACCTGGCCTTTGAGTCCCTAGCTGAAGATCTGCGCTGCGGTAGAAGTGGGCGTGACTGGGGGCGTGGCGGGGCGTGAAGGGGGCGTGGCCGGTCGCGGTCGCGCAATAGATGGAAGATGGGAGAGAGATAGAGAGAGGGGGAGAGAGACAGCAAAAGACGGGGGAGAGAGACAGCAAAAGACGGGGGAGAGAGACAGCAAAAGAGAGAAGGGGAGAGAGACAGCGAAAGAGAGGGGGGAGAGAGACAGCCAAAGAGAAGAGGGGGAGAGGACAGCAAAAGAGAGAGGGGGGAGAGAGACAGCAAAAGAGAGAGGGGGGAGAGAGACAGCAAAAGAGAGAGGGGGAGAGAGACAGCAAAAGAGAGAGGGGGGAGAGAGACAGCAAAAGAGAGAGGGGGAGAGAGACAGCAAAAGAGAGAGGGGGAGAGAGACAGCAAAAGAGAGGGGAGAGAGACAGCAAAAGAGAGGGGGAGAGAGACAGCAAAAGAGGGGGAGAGAGCGCAAAAGATAGGAGGGAAGAGCGCAAAAGAGAGGGGGGAGAGAGAGAGCGCAAAAGAGGGGGGAGAGAGAAGGAGCAAAAGAGAGGGGGGAAGAGCGCAAAAGAGAGGGGGGGGAGAGAGCGCAAAAGAGAGGGGGGAGAGAGACAGCAAAAGAGAGAGGGGGAGAGAGACAGCAAAAGAGAGGGGGGGGAGAGACAGCAAAAGAAAGGGGGGATAGAGACAGCAAAAGAGGGGGGATAGAGACAGCAAAAGAGAGGGGGGATAGAGACAGCAAAAGAGAGAGGGGATAGAGACAGCAAAAGAGAGGGGAGAGAGACAGCAAAAGAGAGGGGGAGAGAGACAGCAAAAGAGAGGGGGAGAGAGCGCAAAAGAGAGGGGGGGAAGAGAGAGCGCAAAAGAGAGGGGGGAAGAGAGAGCGCAAAGAGAGGGGGAAGAGAGAGCGCAACAGAGGGGGGGAGAGAGAGAGAGCGCAAAAGTCAGGGGGGAAGAGAGCGCAAAAGAGAGGTGGAGAGAGAGCGCAAAAGAGAGGGGGGAGAGAGAGAGCGCAAAAGAGAGGGGGCGGAGAGAGAGAGGCGCAAAAGAGAGGGGGGAAAGAGAGAGCGCAAAAGAGAGGGGGGGAGAGAGCTCAAAAGAGATGGGGAGAGAGGCTCAAAAGAGATGGGGAGAGAGCTCAAAAGAGATGGGGAGAGAGCTCAAAAGAGATGGGGAGAGAGCTCAAAAGAGAGGGGGGGGAGAGAGAATCGTAAGAAGAGAGGGGGAGAGAGCGCAACAGAGAGAGGGAGAGAGAGAGAAAGAGAGAGAGAGATCAAAAGAGAGGGGGGAGAGAGAAAGCTCAAAAGAGAGGGGGAGAGGGAGAGCAAAAGAGAGGGGGAGAGCTCGAGCAAAAGAGAGGGGAAGAGAGAGCGCAACAGAGGGGGGAGGAGAGAGAGAGGCGCAAAAGTCAGGGGGGAGAGAGGAGCGCAAAAGAGAGTTGGAGAGAGAGCGCAAAAGAGAGGGGGGGAGAGAGAGAGCGCAAATAGAGAGGGGCGGAGAGAGAGAGCGCAAAAGAGAGGGGGGAAAGGAGAGAGCGCAAAAGAGAGGGGGGAGAGAGCTCAAAAGAGGATGGGGAGAGAGCTCAAAAGAGATGGGGAGAGAGCTCAAAAGAGATGGGGAGAGAGCTCAAAAGAGAGGGGGGAGAGAGAACGTAAAAGAGAGGGGGGAGAGAGCGCAACAGAGAGAGGGAGAGAGAGAGAAAGAGAGAGAGAGATCAAAAGAGAAGGGGGGAGAGAGAAAGCTCAAAAGAGAGGGGGAGAGGGAGAGCAAAAGAGAGGGGGAGAGAGGGAGAGCAAAAGAGAGGGGGAGGGAGAAGAGCGCAAGAGGTGGGACCGCTGTACTGCAAAAAATGGCCCGTGTGAACGGGCTTTAGGACTAGTTATTACATAACACTTCATACAAATACTGAAGTATAAAAGGAATAGGATCAAGCTTATTTAAGGGACATGGAACTATATAAGAACAAAAAAACAAGTAAGTCTAACTCTCGGCTGTGTAATTGTGGACTCACTGGACTTATGACATCTATACAGGGGGCTCCGAAATCCAATACAGTTTTAGCAGCTCTCTTGCTTATATAAGTCATGGTATATAAATGTTATTTAATGATGTTATATTGTATCAGTCACTATGCTAATAAAGCTTATTTTTTGCAAAAAAAAAAAAAAAGGAAAAAAAATGCATATAGAATTTTATTAAGCACTTTTTTAAATGGACTAAGAAAATAAATTGACTTTCATTTTCAATTACCATAATTACTATAATAGAGCCCTACTCGTAACAGAAGATGGATACGTACGCTCACCTATGCTGATGCCGTCACACACTTCTTGCACTGGGGCATCTAGGTCACTCTTTATACACAGATCATTGGATTGTTCAGTATTTAGTATAATTTCAGTCTTAATGTCATCTGTACAAACAAATAATAATATTAATATTCATATTCAAGTAATATGTTCTATTCTTTCTTTTTTTTCTCCATTAATATATTTTTATTTCAGTCAGATAGGTGCCTCACAGTTATCACACAACCAGTCATTCAAAAGAGGGGCTTCCTCTCTATCAAACAAAGAAGATAGGGGGCTGGTTAGGTTCACCCCTCCTTTTCACTAAAAAGTAACTATATTCCTGTACTGCAGGGGATGTTTAGTTATACCCTGCATCATAGAGGAATATGCAGCCACTCATTTGAAAGAGAATACTTTCTGCTTTCAACTAAATTGGTCCTTTGTGTGGTACAGAAGACAACATATGTGCTATGGAAGAGGGCCCTTAAACCACATGCAGTGAGGTGTATCTGCCTTTCATAACTTCATCACAAAACATAATAATGTCACCAGACATAACTGTATCTTCCTTTTCATTTACATGCACCAGCAATGCAGTGATGTCTGTTTATATACATGATGGGATCTGAAAGGAGTATCTTAGGGGTACAGGAATGAGATCCTATATTAGGACAGCCCCTCAAAATGACACAGCTGGGGCATATGGATGGGACAGATTTAAGCTGATGGGTGGCTTGCCAGGAAGATATAGCAAAATAAATGTAGGCAAACAGTCTCTATAACCTTAAAACACATATTCATGGAAATTTAAAAGATACGACACGTCCATATGGGTCATGCCATAGTTGAATTTTATTGAACAAGAATCCCATAGCACCATGTAATTACCATCAATCTTTTGGAACATGGAAATCCAAACAACAGGCAACGTTTCGGGTGTTTAGCCCATAATCATGCATGATTAAGGGTTAAACTGTCAGGGTACCTGTGAATAGCATTAAATACATATGTATCAAATACATTGTGATATTTGATGTCAGCTAAGATCTCCCTTGACATGAGTTGTGTGGGCTATAACCGAAATAGACCAACCCCCCTTTTTCCTGATTACAGAACATCAGGAACAAAGGGACTCACAATCTGTAAAATCTCAGGATGACCCACAGACCCCCCTTTTGCTGTGACTAGGTACATATTACAGGCCAGGACATCTCAAATTAGACATAGAGTAGCAGCAAGTATGTAGATCTGGATCCTAGTTGTGACCGACAGTAATCGGTTACCTGGGCCAGTGATGCAAGGGTTAAGTGTAGACCCACCATCTGCATATCAAACCGACAATATATGCAGACCAATCACAGGACAACATCAAGGGGCTAAGCACACAGAGATTCATCTCATAGGCATTATGATGGACGTGGGCGGTAGTAAGAAAGGAAACACCTCTGTTATGATAGGTCCCAGAAAATTTGCTCTCACAAGTGAGGAATACACATTGGCTAAGCAAGCGGTAACATAATTCAAATACGGAAGTGTTTGTAATCCGGAGTGTTTACAAACAATACACACTTAATCCGGAATGTTTTACAAAATAATTAGACATATACCACATATTTTTGAAAAAAGAAAAAGGAATTAACTGACTCATACAAACGGAGATATAAAGGTAGGATGGGTAGATAGGCCTGCTAGGGATCCGTCAACAATAAAAAACAGATGGCTAGGACTAATATAGCTTTTGTTTATTGAAATCACGCCCCCATCCATTTTGGATTTAGATCTTATATACGGATCAAATATGGCATTATAGTATATTGAAAGAGAGGATGGAGGAATTTATTAGATTTAACATTGAAATGGAGATTGTTGTGAGATAACTATAGTATAATATATATATGTTATGTTAACAGGTTACTTGTGAAAATCACTTATAATGATGCTGATGGAAAGTAATATAAAGTGAAATGTGTATATCATTTTTTCTTTTGAAATGTATAATGAAGTGAAATGTACATTTTAATTTATATGTATTTTTATGCTACCTTATGATGGAACAAGTTTTATATTGGTTTTATGATTGCTGGCCTCATACACATTTGGATGGTGCACACTAGCAAATACAGCTTGATTGTCTTCTAACCACAGAGGTAGACTTAGAATATGCAGGTGCATCAAATTAATTAGAGAACACACCCTTTAGAGGGCTGAACATGGTTCATTTGTGCTAGGTAAGAGCTATATAAAGCAGGTATATTGGTAAGGTGAGTACTATGCCTGAGGAAATGGCCTTATAGAGCCGAGAAACGCGTTGCATGTACAGGGGGATATTTGAATACCCCTTGTTGTACTTTATTTTTAAACTTTTTTTTAATAAATACCCTTTTTATAAAAAAAAACTTTGAGTGGAAAACACCTTACCTGCCTGTGTTACCGATTTACACCTTTTTTTGGAGTACAATTACCAGTACGCCCATACACTTGGATCTGGTCTATTGGGAAAACCTTTGTGGGGTGAGCTGACACACCTGTCTTAAATCTGCCAGCCTGCTCCTACCAGCACATTGGTGTGCTTGGTCAGCATGTGAGTACCCATTTAGCGTTTGCAAATTAGATATAATCATATTTTGATTGACCTGCACATATAGTGCCTTTTTTATTCTTTATATATCTACTGCAGCGCATACGAAATCCTAGCTGGGGGTGAGCTGTTACACCCGATAATTCTACAGCCTGCACCTTACTAGCACATTGGTGTGCTCAACTAATATGCGGAGTATCCATTTGGCTTATGCAACATTGTGTTCACACATACACTTGATGATCCTGCACATGAGGCGCCCCTCAGAGGTTTTTCCTTATCTGAAAAAGCAGTCGCTTAGTCTGAACTGATAATGGAATATACAAACATACTCAGAGGAGATAGCCCTTATCGTCTAAGTTTTAAATTGTTCCATGCTGAGTTTTAAATACACAAAGAATCTGAACTCAAGTTACCTACAGACATATGGGAAGTTGAAAGCCTAAGAATCAAGATTTCAAAATATCTTCTTAACCTATGTACTTTTGATAACAAAATGATCTACATAGTTCTTAGATATATTAAATGTATACCTAGAAAGTCATATACATGATTTGTCTATAATTTTCAAATCTATTTAAAATACTCAAATACATAGACACATCTCCCAGTTCATATATATATATATATATTATATATATATATATATATATATATAATGCATAAGATACCCTTTAAATCTAAAGTGAATATGTAACTGTCCTATTTTAAATGTTTAATCAACTTGTTTCAAAATGGATAGTATATTCTTATATTTTTCAGGCATCTAATAAGTGTATATGTATAATTGGTGCTGTAAATAATATCATATGTTTTTATACACTCAGCAGAGTTGTACAGATATGCAATATTTATATTAATATGGGATAATAGTCCAGTATAGATATAATTATGTGTAATGACATCTAATTGCTGATCTCAAGGTATGTATGTGATATTAAGATGATAACTGAGAAAGTAATTGAGTCCATGATGAAGGTATTATAATCCTTTTAAATCTTTTCATAGAAAAAATTATTTTAAAACGCATTTTTAAGAAATTTTAAGTGGAGTATATTCATGTTCATCAATGATTAGTATAAAAAGGGAGTGGGGTGTATCACATGATATAACCTCATGCAAAGAGAAAGAAGGGGGTATTTGGCTTGCTAAATTTTTGACTGATTACCTTTTTGCTTATTTGGGACACAGTCACTATAAGCAGAATTGGGCTACCTTTTCATCCATATTGCAAAAATACCTCTCTTAATTTATGAGGTGAACTTCAATTTTATCTGGTAACATATAATAGGTTATTTCATACTTTTATATTTAAATCAAAGATATTCTAAAGCTTTAGTTAGATTGTAGTAAATATACTGGTATTAAATATTAATGTTTAGAAAGAATTTTGTATTTTAATATCAGAAATTAATTACAGTTATTGATATATATATATTTTAGAACTTGCCTTATTGGAGCTAAATAAGAGGTAAATTCAGGTCAGACAAATTGGCATATAAATTCGCTGTTTGCATTAATAATATATACAACTTCTGGTGTTTTTAATTGGAGTTATATAGAATCATTTGTGGGCTAAGTAGCTTAATTATACTTGTCTGAAAGTTATCTTAAATCTACTGAGACCCAGTAAGATTTGTGTGAAGTATCTTGTTATATTGTTCAACTAAACACTGCTAAGTTAGCGGTCCATATTCTGGTATTTTAATGTGATTCATTGTGAGTAAAGTTAATTTTAAAGTATAGTTTTTTTATGATCTGTTGTATACGAATATTGTAACGGAATAAATGTGTGTAATTTGATTCATAAGCTAGTCTCTACTTAATATATTTCAATGTGTTTATAAATTTAACTAATCTCAAGAATTTAGGAATAAATATTAATTTCAATTGTTTCGTATATATATTTTTATTGGAGGTTATTTTAAAGAATAATAGAAAATAAATTGTATTATAACCCTGGTATATACTGACAAAAACATCCCTGAAACATCACCTGTTTGTTTGGATTTCCATTTCAATAAAAGATTGATGGTAATTACATGGTCTGCCTGTTGCGAATTCTTGTTCAATATTTATTTATGGGGCATAGCAGCTACCCTGTCCCAATTTGCACAATAACTTATGTGTCTAGCAAGGTGCTGTATATAATCTTTGTGGTGAAAGGTGAATTTTATTGCCTTTAAAAAAAATAAAAAAAAAAATAAAATAAAAGATATCCAGCAACAGACCGCGACAGTATAGTAACTATGCATGAAAGCATGGTTTTCACACAACTCTATAAAGGACATTCACATAAGGAGACCAAAAAAGTGACCCTGATTTAAGGGAATTGTTGAATGTCAGTGTAAATAATTTTATTGTACAGCTATCTGTATTTAATTGTTGCTGGGGTGCTCTGATGAAGGAAGCAGTGCCGTAAAAACACATGTAGTATAAGACAAACATTTGTTGTTTTCTTTGTACAATAAATGCCAAATATGGCTGCAGGTGCGGTTAGCGACATTTGGATCTCTTCGGAGACGAATTTATTTTTGTTAGAGTGCAACACACTTTGTGTATTACACTTTCATAAGAAATTCGGCTCAGCAGAGAGCTACTCGCGAACAAATTTGGCATTAATTGTGCAAAGAAAGCAAGGAACGCACGTCTAGTAGATATATAGATATGCTGCTATCTTGGCTCTTTTTGCTCTGTTTTAGATACAATCTTCAGCAAGCAGATTGTGAACGTTTTTCGTGTGTTCTGATGGGGGTTTTTTTGAGTATCAAAATCCATAGAATACGGCGGTCTAAGTTGTAAAAATGACATGCATGTATTATTATTTCTCGCCAACAATACAGGTGTCCGGGGAAGTCTCGTGGATGTGACTACATGCGCATATTATTATATTATCATTTAGAAAATCGCAGTGCCCGTATTTTGAGAGTTTTGACATGAATTTCCCCTATATATTTTTGATTGTATGAGAAATCCCTCACATATAACACACCTTTGCAGATATTGTTACAGATGTTCTGCTCAGGAACTATAAGATGTCGCCTTACACAAGCCGCTTCTTCTTCTGTTTGGGCACCACTTAACATATTATCACCATTTTCTTCACCTGTAAAAAGACAAAGTCATTTCCTTAAAGGGACATGAAATACAAACATTTTCTTTCATGATTTAGACAGAATATACAATTTTAGACAACTTTCCAATTTACTTCTATTTTCAAATGTCATTCTCTTGTTACCCTTTGTTGAAGGTGCAGCAATGCACTACTGGGAGCTAGCTGAAGCTGAACACATCAGTTGAGCTAATGACAAGAGGCATATATGTGCAGTAAATTGCTGCTCATGAGTCTATCTAGGAATACTTTTCAACAAATGATACACAAAAGAACAAAGTAAATGTGATTCTTAAAGGTGAATCAGAACCGGTGTTTACAATGACAATGCTCTATCTGAAGCAAGAAAGTTTTAAAGGGACAGTCAACTCAAAAACTGTTATTGTTTTAAAAGATATATAATCCCTTATTACCCATTCCCCAGTTTTGCACACTTTTTACCTCTGTGATTACCTTGTATCTAAGCATCTTCTGACTGCCCCCTGATCACGACTTTATCTACTGACCTTGCACTTAAAGGACACTGAACCCAAATTTTTCTTTTGTGATTCAGATAGAGCATGCATTTTAAGCAACTTTCTAATTTACTCCTATTAGCAAATGTTCTTCTTCTCTTGGTATCTTTATTTGAAAAGCAAGAATGTAAGTTTAGATGCCGGCCCATTTTGGTGCACAACCTGGGTTGTTCTTGCCTGATTGGTGGATACATTCATCCACCAATAAACAAGTGCCTGTCTGGACTTCTTTTTCAAATAAAGATAGCAAGAGAATGAAGAAAAATTGATAATAGGAGTAAATTAGAAAGTTGCTTAAAATTGTCATGCTCTATCTGAATCACAAAAGAAAAAATTGGGTTTCACGTCCCTTTAGCCAATTAGTGCTGTGTTGCTAGAATCCACGGGGGTCAGCACATGTTATCTATAGGCTCACATGAACTAGCTTCCCCCTGATGTGAAAAGCATATACAAAAGCATGTGATCATGGGGCTGTCTTTAGAGACCTTAGAAACATGCAGAAATTTAGAGGTTAAAAGGTTATAAAGTAAATGAATATAACAATGTTTTTTTGTGCAAGCTGGGGAATGGTAATAAAGGCGTTATCTATCTTTTTAAACAATAACAATTTTAGTGTTGTCTGTCCCTTTAAATGAAGTAAACATTTGGGTTTCATGTCCCTTTAAGCACTCGCATGTTAACCCTCTTCTTGTAGGAATATTATGTTTGTTTACCAGGTCCAATATATTGTCCAAGTCTCTGTGCTCTGCTCTCATCTGATGCGCTCACACTAGGTCTGTTTGTTCGGTATTCACTACAATCTTAATCTCATCATCATCTTCACCTGTAGGAAAACATTTCTTAGTGATCATATTTTGTATCAATTATCATAAAAGAAAGATATGACCCTGCCCCCCCCTCCCCTGCATGACTCATAACACAAACAGAATCAATGTGAAGTCTGTAGACATAAGTATACATCTAAAACTGTGGGGCTTGGTTAGGAGTCTTAAAAATCAGCACAATTATTTAAAAATAAACAAAACTATACATTGTTACAAAACACTCCCAGGGGGGCTGTATAAATGGATCATCTACAAAACATTTAAGCAAAAAAATACCTAGTGTACAATGTTCCTTTAAGATGCAGCAGAGAAAAAGTATAGTACAGGTAGCCCTCAGTTTACGCCAGGGTTAGGTTCCAGAAGTAATGGTTGTAAAATTGAAAACCTGTTGTAAATTGAAAATCCCATATAAAGTAAGTCAATGGGAAAGTGAGGGAGTAGGTTCCAGGCCCCTCTGAAAAATGGCATAAGTAACACCTAATACATTATTTTTAAAGCTTTGAAATGAAGATTTTTAAATGCTAAACAGCATTATAAACCTAATAAAATAATCACATAACACACGACTTCACTTGCATTTCTTCTGCAAACATTTCTTTCTATGCATTCCAATCTGGGACCGATTTATAGACAGGAAGATCTTGTTCCTTTGCAAGCTGCTCGATAGCTCAGGTCTGGTTAAACTGATTAATCTTCAGCTTGCTTGGCTTTTATATCTTGTGCTGCAACACAAGCGGACAGCTCTACCTACTGGCTATTTTAATCAATGCACTGCTTCTCAATGCTTTTCAATAGCAGTCACATGACTGAAAAAAAAGGTTGTTATTCTGAAACGGTGCAAATTGAACCGGTGTAAACCGAGGGCCACCTGTATTAAGGATATTTCTCACCTCCCTCTAGTCATGAGAGCTGCCATTTTTAAATATTTTTACTACATTCCAGAGCTGACCTCTGCGCACATGTGCAGTAACTCTCCTTCAGATACCTGCAGTGTAACTTAGGTTCCAAAATGGCAGCTCCCATGATTACAGGAAAATGCATGAAATGTATTTAGCGTCCTTTTATACATTAAAAAAGCCAAATAATTTTTCTAATTCTGGTGAATCCGCAAAGCTCTATCACTTACCGGCAAATAGATCTGAGTGGGTCTCCACATGTGGAATTGTTTTTCCAAGTTGCTCATCCTCTACCTTCTCAATGACTGGTTCTATATCGAGATTATTATCACTGTGACCTGTTAAACCCCAAAAATGAAAATAAGTTTCTAATTCTTATTACTCAACCAAAATATTTTTGTTGTACTGATGTGTTCAAAATCTTACATTATATATACTCATTTGAGTTATGGTGGAGATACAAAAAAGTAATATTCTCCATTTCATAAAAGTGACCATAGAATTATTGTATAGAAAATTAGCAAATCTAGGCAAGTATCACAGCTTGCTTTTCCCCAGACGTACTCTGTATACATTGTTATCAATGAACCAGGGAACTCTGGGTAAGATATGCAAATTAGATTACAATATCTCATGCTTTTTGCTTCCAAGTACTGTTTTATACACAGCAATCCTTGATGTTGTAGATGCAGCAAAAAAAATAAAAATAACAAAAAATACACTCCAGGACAGCTGTTTCAAATGTTTTAATTGTCAGACATAAGCAAAAGATGAGTTTTAAAATTTGCTACTTGGTGAGAGCTTATTTTCAGAGAAAAAGAATAGTCATTGAGTTATGGTAACGATAAAGCGTGAGATATTGTATATCTAGTTTGCATATCTTACCCAGCTTACCCAGAGTTCCCTGGTGCATTGGTAACAATGTATACAAAGCACTTCTGGGGAAAAGCAAGTGGGGATACTTACCTAGATTTGCTAATTTTCTTTACAATATTTCTATTCTTAATTGTATGAAATGGAGGATTTTAAACTCACGATTTTATCTCCACCATAACTCAAATGAGTATTGCTTTTTCTCTTGAAATAAGCTTCACCAAGCAGAAAATTAAACATATCGTCTGCTGATGAGAGTTAAAAAACTCCAAACAGTTGTCCAGAAGTGGAGATAAAAGCGTGAGATATTGTATATCTAATTTGCATATCTTACTCAGAGTTCCCTGGTGCACTGGTAACAATGTATACAGGTACTTCTGGGGGAAAACAAGAGTTGATAACTTGCCTAGATTTGCTAATTTTCTATACAATAATTTGATGTCTTGTATAATTATATATATATATATATATATATATATTATATATATATATATATATATATATATATATATATATATAATAGAGTAAGGAAAGCGCACTCTCACTTAAAAAGCATCTACCAGGGTGCAGGCACAAATTAATACAGTACAGATGAAGCTTGCACTCTCTGGATTTTCAAAAAGGTGCTTTATTTAGCAAAAAATGTGACGTTTCGGGGATCAATCACCCCTTCATCAGACCGATGATGCAGGGGTGATTGATCCCCGAAACGTCACATTTTTTGCTAAATAAAGCACCTTTTTGAAAATCCAGAGAGTGCAAGCTTCATCTGTACTATATATATATATATATATATATATATTTCTTGGCCATTTTTCAGAGACTATGAATGATAACACAAAAACTTTTCTTTCAGTCAAGTTTAGTCGTTTGGCTGAAGCCATTTATTATCAAATCAACTGTGTTTACTCTTTTCAAATCATAATGACAACAGAAACTACCCAAATGACCCTGATCAAAAGTTTACATACCCCTGGTGATTTTGGCCTGATAACATGCACACCAAGTTGACACAAAGGGCTTTGAATGGCTATTAAAGGTAAAACTGTGATCTGTTTGCTTGTAGTTAGTGTGTGTGTCATATAAAAGGTCAATGAGTTCTGGACTCCTGACAGACCCTTGCATCTTTCATCCAGTGCTGCACTGACGATCTGGATTCCTGAGTCATGGGGAAAGCAAAAGAATTGTCAAAGGATCTGCGGGAAAAGGCAGTTGAACTGTATAGAACAGGAAAGGGATATAAAAAGATATCCAAGGAATTGTGAATGCAAATCAGCAGTGTTCAAACTCTAATCAAGAAGTGGAAAATGAGGGGTTCTGTTGAAACCAAACCACGGTCAGGTAGACCAACTAAAATTTCAGCCACAACTGCCAGGAAATTGTTCGGGATGCAAAGACAAACCACAAATAACTTCAGGTGAAATACAGGACATGTGGTGTGGCTGTTTCAAGATGCACAATAAGGAGGCACTCAAAAACCTCAAGACAAGCCTCAAACCTTCTGGCACAAAGTCATTTGGAGTGATGAGACCAAAATTGAGCTTTTTGGCCACAACCATAAACGCTACATTTGGAGAGGAGTCAACAAGGCCTATGATGAAAGGTACACCTTTCCTACTGTGAAACACGGAGGTGGATCACTGATGTTTTCGGGATGTGTGAGCTACAAAGGCGCAGGAAATTTGGTCAGAATTGATGGCAAGATGAATGCAGTATGTTATCAAACAGAACCCCTCATTTTCCACTTCTTGATTAGAGTTTGAACACTGCTGATTTGCATTCTCAATTCCTTGGATATCTTTTTAAACCCTTTCCTGTTTATACAGTTCAACTACCTTTTCCCGCAGATCCTTTGACAATTTTTTTTGCTTTCCCCATGACTCAGAATCCAGAAACGTCAGTGCAGCACTGGATGAAAAATGCAAGGGTCTGTCAGGAGTCCAGAAACTCATTGACCTTTTATACACACACAATAATTACAAGCAAACAGATCACAGGTGAGGATTTTTACCTTTAATAGCCATTCAAACCCCTTTGTGTCAACTTGTGTGCACGTTATTAGGCCAAAATCACCAGGGTATGTAAACTTTTGATCGGGTCATTTGGGTAGTTTCTGATGTCATTATGATTTAAAAAGAGTAAACACAGTTGATTGATAATAAATGGCTTCAGCCAAACACTAACCATGAGTGAAAGAAAAGTTTTTGTGTTATCATTCATATTCTCTGAAAAATGGCCAAAAAATAAAAAATTCTGCCAGGGTATGAGCACAACTGTACATAAATTATACAATACACAGAGCAGTAATTAAAATATTGGCTGCCAGAGGCACAGTGAGAAACCCCTTGAGTAACAGAGAGCAGTGTCCTGCATCTCCTTTTTTTGCCTTTTATGATTACAATAAGATCCATAGTCTCTGCTTTTACATTCATTATAATTTCACCTGTGCACACCTGTTTGCCGTTTCACCCCATGTCTGGAGCACTATGTAGCAGGAAACAGTGCTGTCATTTAGTACTCTTGCAAATGGATCATATTCTTGCAAAACCGCTGCCATATAGGGCTCCAGAGACGTGAACGCTCCTGAGCTCACAACCTTGCTTTTTAACTAAAGATACCAATGCATTTGTGATTTGAAAACGGAGGATGTAAAGGAACACCCAAAGTTTTGCCTGGACTTTACTCCTACACCCTGTCTGGTCCAAGTGATGCTGGGTGCAAAAAGGAGCCTAAAGAGGCAGAATGTTGGGACAATTTACCGACTGACAAGTTTTAATTTCCGCGGCATCCGATTAATGCTTTTCCATAGTGAGCTATGTTTTTGGTGTGTTACCTGGACTCTCGTGGGCTGGGATTTCTACAGTCTTCAGTGTCTGGCGATTCTCCTTCATAACGTCCTTGAACAGCTCCTCGTGTCCCTCAATGTACTCCCACTCCTCATGGAGAAGTAACAGCAACATCATCACACATTATAGGGGACCCTAAAACAGACACGTTACATTTACACTTGACCAAGAAACTGATTTTTAATTTGCTAATGTTGCTGAGAACATGCAGAAACACAATTAGATTCAAGAAGACTCATGACTGGCCTGGACCAGAACAGTACTCTGGATTTGGTTATTCAAAGAGAGACACAAAGGGAAACTTATTGTTATACCCAATGGTGACAGAGGGAAGGAAACCTCAAGTCCGCAGCTGAACACCAAGAGAGCACAATGATGCCCCTTCTTCACCGCGTGGTGGTCTCCTAGTCTCCTCATTTAGCATTTAGGTAAAGGTTAAAGGATGAGAAAGGTCAAACTTGAAATGTGCATGGGTGCATTTCAATGTGAAATAGAAACATTTATGCAATATACTTCCATTAGAAAAAATGCTTCTAGTACTCCTTATTGTCTATACCCTCCAAAGCCTCGGAATTATAGGCTTGATCTCCCCCCATCCTACATAATTTGGACTCTACCACCCCCCCCCTATTTTTCCACTCCCACACCCCTCCCATTTCCCTTCATCAATAATGGAACCTCTCCCTTCTCCCTCCCCCCTTTCCCGCCCCCCCTCCCTCCTTCCCCCTCCCCCACACCCAATAAAACCAGACTGTGAAAAATATAAGCTAAGTTTATTTTCTATTGTATTGTTATAAAACTATCAGTTCAGAATTGCTTGTCTAAACTACAAAAAGAAAGAAAATGTTTAAAACTACTGCAAAACAGGTATAAAATACATCTGCCCAGTCTAAAGGGTGGGAAGACATCCCTGTTACTACGTATAATGAGGACAATAATGCACTCCGGATAACCTTTACAGCAATATGGACATTGGAAACTTTGACTAATAATAGAGTCTCCGGGAGGCTACTCACTTCTAAACACATATTGTATTTGTCCTCAGATTTACCTGAACTGGAAGAAAAAGAAAAAAAAAGTGTATTACTGGTTTTCTACAGCATATGCACATATGCCGTGAGGGCCTATGAACCAGTGAAACACGGCATCTTCTCTGAGAGTCAGTAGTGGCTTGTATGATACAAATTAAGTCTTCACAGAAGAAATACACACCAACCCCAGCAAACTAAACTTGAATACTGGTGCACAAGCCCTCAGGGGATATGTGCGTATGCCGCAGAAAATCAGCAATAACTTTTACTAGAAGCATTTTTGCTAATGGAAGTATATTGCAAAAATGCTCCTATTTTACATTGAAATGCATTTACACACATTTCAATTTTGACCTTTCTATCCCTTTAAAGGGACATTAAACCCAAAAAAATTCTTTCATGATTCAGATAGAGAAACCAATTTTAAACAACATCCCAATTTACTTATATTATCTAATTTGCTTAATTCTTTAGATATCCTTTGCTGAAAAATCGCCATGCACATGGTTGAGCCAATCACACAATGCATCTATGTGCAGCCACCAATCAGCTGCTACTGAGCCTATCTAGATATGCCTTTCAGCAAAGGATATCAAGAGAATTAAGCAAATAAGATAATAGAAGTAAATTAGAAAGATGTTTAAAATTGCATGCTCTATCTAAATCATGGAAGAAAAAATTTGGGTTTCATGTCCCTTTAAAAGAACCAATGAATAAAGCAGTATTACATAATCCCCAGATGCACAATAAAAAGACAACCTGATGAATTCCAAATTATCAGTAATTTTTTTTTCTAAGAAATTTCAAAGATTGATTCTATTTTCCCTGCCCACTGTAGCCTGTGACAGCCATTAGCCAATCACAGACTCCTATACGTATATACTGAACTCTTGCACATGCTCAGTAGGAGCTGGTGTGTGTATATAAAAAGACTGGGCAGAAATGTATAATGGAGGTAAATCAGGTAGTTGTTTAAAGTCAAAATTAAACTTTCATGATTCAAATAGAGCAGAGGGTCGACAAATCTGTTTAATTTTTAGGGACCAGTAAGAATATTTAAAGGGATAGGAAAGTCAAAATTAAATTTGTATGATTCCAATAGAGCATGTGATTTTAAGACACTTAAATTAACTTCTGTTTAGTTCTCTTGGCATTACTTGTTGAAAAAGAATACGCACATATCCTACACTAGTGGAAGCTGCTGCTAATTGGTGCCTGCGCATATTTGTCTCTTGTGATTGGCTGACTTGATATGTTCATCTTGCTGCCACCTGCCAGTTGTAGAATGCTATTCCTTCAGCAAAGGATAACAAGAGAAGAAAGCAGATTTGATAAAGGAAGTAAATTGGAAAGTTGTTAAAAATGGTATGTTCTATCCAAATCATGAAAGAAAAAGTTGGGGTTTCCTGTCCTTTTAAGAGCCAGACAGTGGTATTTGTATATAGATTTAAGAAGAATAGCCCAAAAAGTTAGGAGCCAGTGGTAAAATTCTAGGAGCCAGTGGCTCCCTGCTCCTGGGTTTGTCAGCCCAGCCAATTAACCCCTTGTCAACATTAACCCCTTCGGTGCTGCTTCCCCTACACTGAGATCTCTTTGTATTGCTCACAACGTGGGAACAGTGCCCTGAAGATAGCAGAACTCACCTCTCCTGTAAGCCGCTGAATGCTCCTGTGCGCAGAATTCTTCTTTACAATAGTGTATTCCTGCAGCATAAGAGAACACACTAGTCTTTAATGTCATGCTCATTACCAAATTACCAGTTCAGGAAACAATAACATCCCTAAGTGAGATTGGTTCACTTTAACCTGCTAAAAGGTACAGCAAAGTCACAATTAAACTTGATTTAGTTAGAGCATGCCATTTAAACAACTTTTCTTATTTGCTTCTATTATCTAATTTGCTTCATTCTCAGGGTATCCTTTGTGGAAAAGCATACCTAGGTAGGCTCAGGAGCAGCGACCTACTACTGGAGATAGATGCTGTCTGCACTTATATGCCTCTTGTCACTGGCTCACCATGTGTTCAGCTAGCTCCCAGTAGTGTATTGCTGCTCCTTCAACAAAGCATGTAAAGATAGTTAAAGTTAATGTAAATTTTGATGCTAAAGTGCCCGGTTTCTTAAAAATTCGATTAAAAACAGGGGCACTTTAATTCATCAAAATTTACATTTCACTCCTGTTGAGAAAAAAAAATGTACCTTTTAATCTTCACAGCAGCTCCAGCTTCCCCCGGTCATCGCAAGCCATTTCTGACGTCAGAAATGATGGATAGGTCATCCTCCAATCAGGGCTCCCCTCCCCCGGGGGGAATCGGTGTCTGATTCAACGCTGTGATTGGAGGAAGCCGGATCCATCATTTTAGACCCAGGAAGAGGCTTTGCAACGGACGGAGGAAGCTGGAGCTGCTGTCAAGATTAAAAGGTAAGTTTTTTTTTCACAACACGAGTGAAATGTAAATTTTGATTAATTAAAGTCCCCTGTTTTTAAGCATCAAAATTTACATTCACTTTAAGCTAATTTGACAATAAAATTAAATTGGAAAGTTGTTTAAAATTGTATGATCTATCTGTCTGAATCATGAAAGAAAAAAAAATGATCTCATGTCCCTTTAATGCTGATATTTTCTTTGAATTATAAGAAAAATAGTCTCAAAATAAAAATGTCTGTTCAAACAACAAGATTATGGTATTTAAACTGATATACACCTGAAAATTAAATGCACATAAATACCCTCTTGGTTTTCAACAAAGCATTTTTTCCATTAGACGTATAAACAAAACTGCTTTAAAGGGCCATTATACACTCATTTTTTCTTTGCATAAATGTTTTGTAGATGATCTATTTATAAAGCCCATAAAGTTTTTTTTTTAAATAAATGTATGATTTGTTTATTTTTAAATAACATTGCTCTGATTTTCAGACTCCTAACCAAGCCCCAAAGTTTTATTTGAATACCGTCAGCTACCTACTCCAGCTTGCTCCTGTTTGTGTAAAGGGTCTTTTCATATGCAAAGGAAGGGGGAGGGGGGAGGGTCTTATTTGCCACTTGCAGTGGGCTTTCCAGCTACCTTTTCAACAGAGCCAAAGTGACAGCTTCTAAGTAAGTTTTTAAACAGTTTTATACTGGATTTTTATATCAGTATCTGTGCATCTTATTCTTTATAGTAGTGTCTATTACATGCAGTTATATGAAAATGAGTGTATACTGTCCCTTTAAGTCTATGACGTCAGACTGTCTTTGCTGCTCCATATGCTTTTTTATCTATGCTTTTACTGCAACTTGGAATCATTATTTTTTGTTTTTTAAGCTTTTAATTAAGCGGTAGAGCCGGTCTGTTTTTTTCACTTTACTTATGTCTCCTAAACTGCTTTAAAGCAAAACTTGTGACGGTTTTGGTGGTAGAATTTGCTGTGTACAGAGCATATGTAAATATGTCTTGTGCACCTGCATTCATCTGCTCATCTGAGATATGGCCATTCCATCAATTAATCTGCCAATCACTGGCTGTGTTCAGCTTGAGGGCTGCAGTGCTAGCTGCTCTCCAGTGGAAATTTTAACTTATGTGTTTTAAACAAAGAATCCCAGTGTCAGTTATGAAAAAAAAAAAAATGAATTTAATTTTGCGCTGAAAACCACTCCATGACGCCCCAAATGAGAAACGCATCAGTGATTTTTTTTCTACCCATTGATATCCAATTATAATTTGTGCTATGCCTGTTTAGAATTATTTTAGCCCAGCCAACAGAAAGGCGTTATCTCTTTCCCCGTAAGCTCTCACCTCACCAGTCAGCAGGTAAATAATGCCGAGGGCGTGATTCAAGAACCGCTCTGCCATCTGCTTCTTGTGTTTGCTCATCTTGTTCGTCAGCAGCGACTTATTTCAACTCTTTTATAATGCGAGAATAGAAAGAACAAAAAAACAAAACAAAAATGAGTTAAAGGACCCTTTATTACATGTGCATCGTGAGATGAAGCCTAGAATGTCTATATATATATATTTATTATTCCTTTCTGTCCAAATCTAATACTGCTAATGTGTCCAAGTGTATGTAAGGTAAATAGCATAAAACATACTTATATATATTCAAAATATTTCACCTGGGTTTGGTTGCAACTAGCTCTGCAGATTAGATCAGCATATAAAGTGGTACTTTAAAGGGACACTGAACCCAATTTTTTTTCTTTCGTGATTCAGATAGAACGTGAAATTTTAAGCAACTTTCTAATTTACTCCTGTTATCCTTTTTTCTTCGTTCTCTTGCTATCTTTATTTTAAAAGCAGAAATCTAAATCTTAGCAGCCAGCCCATTTTTGGTTCAGCACCATGGATAGCTCTTGCTTATTGGAGGCTGACATTTACCCACCAATAAGCAAGCATAACCCAGGTTCTCAACCAAAAATGGTCCGGCTCCTATGCATCACATTTCTGCTTTTCAAATAAAGATAGCAAGAGAACAAAGAAAAATTGATAATAGGAGTAAATTAGAAAGTTGCTTAAAATTGCTGCCCTATCTGAATCATGAAAGAAAAAAATGGGTTTAGTGTTCCTTTAACAATGTGTTTAACAGCTTTGCAGAGGTTTGTAGGTTTTTAGAGTCAAGTGATCAAATGACTCCAATGATTCAAGGGATATGAAACCCAAAAATGTTATTTTGTGACTCAGACAGAGCATTCACTTCTATTATCAAATAATATTCTGTGTTGAAGAGATACTTAGGTAGGCATCTGTAGCACTATATAGCAGGGAATAGTGCTGCCATCTAGTGCATTCTTGCAAAATAGCTGCCATATACTGCTCTAAAAATGGGCCCGGCTCCTAAGCTTACTTCCCTGCTTTTCAACAAAAGATACCAAGACAACAACAAAAAATTGTTAAAAGAAGTAAATTAGAAAGTTGTTTAAAATTGTATGCTCTGTCTGAATCATGAAAGAAAAATGTTGGATTTCATGTCCCTTTAGAGCAGTGTTTCTCAACCGCGGTCCTCAAATACCCCCAACAGTCCTGGTTTTTATTATAGCTGAACTAGAGAGAACTAAAATACTACATTCATTTGGCATCCGAGACACAGCCCTCTCCTGGTTTGCCTCATATCTCTCAAACCGCTCATTTTCAGTTTCCTTTAACAACATATCTTGTGATCCTACACCTCTCTCAGTTGGAGAACCGCAAGGCTCTGTCTTGGGCCCCTTGCTTTTCTCTCTCTATACGTCCTCCCTTGGAAAACTTATAGCCTCCTTTAGATTCCAGTACCACCTATATGCTGATGATACCCAAATCTATCTTTCCTCTCCTGATATCTCTCCCTCTTTACTCAACCAGATTTCTGACTGCCTCTCTGCAATTTTCTCTTGGATGTCTTCACACTACCTCCAACTCAATCTGTCCAAAACTGAGCTCCTTCTTATTCCCCCTCTTCGAGACATCCGACACCTGACATTTCTCTGATAGTTCGAGACTCTATTCTCAACACCTCACCCAAGGTCCGCCTGCCTTGGGGTCACACTAGACTCAGAACTCACATTCAACCCACATATACAAGTGCTTACCAAATCCTGCCTTTCACACCTACGCAACATTTCCAGAATTCGTCCCTTCATTACTCAAAAAAAAACTACAAAAATACTTATTCATTCCCTCATCCTGTCACACATTGATTATTGCAATCTACTCCTAAATGGCCTTCCAAAACACCGCCTTCTCCTTCCTCCAATCTATTATGAATGCTTCTGCTAGACTCATCCACCTAAGTTGCCGATCTACATCAGCTGCTCAGCTCTGCCAGTCTCTACACTGGCTTCCCATACACTCCAGAATACAATTTAAAGTATTAACCCTAACTTACAAAGCACTCAACAGTCTAACTCCCAACTATATTTCCTCTCTCATCGTGAAATATTCCCCATCCCGTCCTCTTCGATCAACCTCTGACCTACGTCTCTACACTCCTGTTATCTCTACGTCCCACTCCCGCCTCCAACACTTTGCACGTGCTGCTCCTGTCCTCTGGAACTCTCTACCCGGCTCCATAAGACTGTCTCCAACCTTGTTGCTCCTTGAAAACCCATCTATTCAGAGACGCTTACCATCTCTCCTCCATTACTCATCCAAACCAAACTAATACATGAACTGCCTGACTCACTGCTGCAACTACAACCGATGTAACAAGTTACCCCAACCGTAGGTCTCTGCACCCTTAAAGGGACAGTTCACCCAAAATGTTTACCCCCTTTAAATTGTTCTTAATTATTCATTTTACCTGCTGGAGTGTTTAAAATTGTTTACAAGTAGCTCCTTTACCCATAATTTGGCATCAGAAATAGCTGATTTAGCTTGTGGTTTCCCAACCCATACTGAAAGTTTCTATACTGGAGTATGTTCTATTGAATAGCCTAAGTAAACACAGCCAGCAGAAGAGATTACACTCTCAGTGGGGGGGGGGGGGGGGCAGGATAGTTAAGTAATAAAATTATAATTTTCCATTGTTCTCTCTAAGTATTGAGCTTTGGTTTTCTAGAAAAATATAAGATAAGGAAGCAAGCGTGTGAACATAAAATGATAACATAATGAGATATGATATTACCTGAAGCTCAACCCATTGTAATAGGCTGTGGTTTAAAAGCACAAAACCAGCTGCTTCATATACACAAATAAACCAAAAAGTCATTGACAATACATTCATATAAAAACAATTTTACAGTGTACTGTCCCTTTAACCTATGAGCTCTCCGGAGCAGGGCCCTCTTCCTCCTGTACTAGATTTGTTTAGTTTTGTACTTTAGCACAAATCCTTGTCATTGTATACCCCTATCATTGTACCCAGCGCTACAGAATTTGGCGGCGCTATATAAATAAATGATAACTAGAGCACAGGTGAAATAATCAGCTGATAGATGAGAGCAGATTGGTTACTGATCAGCTGATTACTTCACCTGTGCACTGGTTCAGCTATAATGAAAACCAGAACTGTTGGGGGTACTTGAGGGCCTCAGTTGATAAACACTTTAAAGGACCACTCAATGCAGTAAAATTGCATAATTAACAAGTGCATAATAAAAAGACAATGATTTAATACCTACTTGAATTTCAAAATTATCAAAATTTGATAATGGAAGTTAGAAAGTGTCTTAAAACTGCTGCTCTATCTGAATTATAAAAGTTTATTTTGATTTTAGTGTCCCTTTAAAAATTTTTATTTTTTCACCATAAGATTTTCCAACATATTAGTGATTTAAAGGGCCAATATATGGTAGCTCATCCATATAAAAAACAATCAATCTGCAGTAGGCTTTCCTAGGTATTAGCATCACTAGAGCCCAACAGAAACAATTATAATTCAGAATGTTTGTGACAATGTATAATTTGCAGTGATCCAGTGAAGCTCAAAGCCTAAGTGGAGAACAGAGACATTATGGTTCTGGGGAGACACTGTAATATTATTCACAGGCCTGAGCTGAAGATATAATTTATGGCTCAGATAGTAATTTGTATCACTTAACTCAGGATTTACTATATGTGTCTATATAACTCACACATAGACTAGGTATACGGCAGTATGCTTCCACCTGACTCATCCAGTGATACCCCACAAGGCTAATTAACCCTTCAATTGCACATACTACTGCAGAAATGATTAACTAATTCCTGCCTCACTCGATCCAGTTACACAGACACCCTCTGTCCTACTACCACCCATAACCCCATTTCCGGTCACACTATTGTAGTATATGTAGATTTAATAAAGATTTATCAAATTACTGACCTCTAGGCCACAAATGCAAGACCTTCCGGAAGTGTTTACGATTACGGACTACAAATCCCAGGAAGGTTGCGACAGCACCTGTAGAATTAGCCAATCAGACGTAGAGGGGCGGGATTTTAAATATAGTTCTCTGACAAGAACCTTGTATTCTATGCAGCGTTACGGTAAAATGTCGTTAAATATAAATAACGCTACATGTCTGTGCCTATGAATACCCTTTACTGGCGGAAATGCATAATAGCATGTTGCACGTAAATACATGGAAATTAGGCGGAAGTTAGTTTGTAACTGTCATGGTTGGCGTCGTACGTAAATGGTTGGCAGCGTACATAAATGGTTGGCAGCGCGCGTACATGGTTGGCAGCGCGTTTTTGAAAGAACCAGGGAAATAGAGACTTTTTTTGGTTCACACCGCATCTAAACACCCCCTTTACTAATGTAGTGTAAGAGCTTAGTGGTTCCATGAAGGACAAAATTCATTGAGAAGAGAAGACAAAAACTTGCCATTATATATGATCTAAGACACATTTAGGGACACATAGGGTTAATGGGACAGTAAACACATTTAGGTTTCTATATAAAATGTTTGGTTATGCATTATAAAAATGCTTCACATTATATATACATTATTTATTTTGCTCCCCTTTTGTGCAATTTAGCTCTGAGAATTGAGCATTTTCTAATTTTCATAACTTAAAATTAATCCTGCTATCTCATCAAGGCTAACTCTGCTACATATATTTCCCTAATTGGTTTTATCAGAAAACAACTTCAAAACAATGCACTTTATACTAACTTTATGACAGTGGCTAAAACCCAGATAAACTCCAAATAAGGTAATTGGTGGTTACATTTGAAAAAAAAAAAACACGGGATATGTGAATATAATTATTGACTTATGCCTAGGTCAAATATGCTCTAGCAAATGTCTAATCATTTAAATATTGTTCAAGTTTATTATTTTTCATTATAGGTCATATTTTTTCATGGATATTATTATAGGCTTGGTGACTAAATAAGGATTTTATTAAAGACAAAAGAAAAGTAGTTTTTTTTTTTTTTTACCAGTTGCTCTCTTTACAGAAATCTTTCTAATAGCACCCAAAAAAAAAAACAAGTAACAAAAAAAATGCTTTTCACAGGGCTATAAAATAATTATAAATAAATAGATAAAAACAAGTCAATATAGTACATCAAACCAACAGATCACAGAATGGAAAAACCCTTGCACTCAATAGAAATGGTAGCCGAGCTTAAGGAAAAATTTCTTCTTTATTAGCAAATCTTTAAAAACAAAGCTTCAAATCGTCGGCTTTCCAGACGATTTGAAGCTTTGTTTTTAAAGATTTGCTAATAAAGAAGAAATTTTTCCTTAAGCTCGGCTACCATTTCTATTGAGTGCAAGGATTTTTCCATTCTGTGCGCATATACCTTCCGGAGATTGCGATGGGGTCTCTGGTTTACCTTGGGCACCGATGAGATGGAGCAGGAGTTTCCGTGAAGTTTGAAGTTTCCGTGGGGAACACTTTCACAAGCGCACCAGCGTGAAGTACGGAGTAGGCGGAGCCAGGTGTGGAGTGTAAGGACGGAGAGGAGTTCGGAGCGCTTGCGGGTGATTACGAAACCAACAGATCAGCCTGAGATCTTCATTTTGATTCAATCATCAGACAGGGAACAAATGTGTTTATATTAATAATTAGCCTCAACAGAAACTTTAAAACTTTAAATCTGATCCTTCTTAGAATCTGACTGGGAGCCTGTGCTGTTCTCTGCTGCTACTAAAGGCTCATGTGATAAACATAGTTACTATAAACATCACAGCTTGATGCACATTTATGAAGGAGTGTGTGTGTGGTTACAGGGCAGAGTACAAGAGTTTAGTGGTTTGGAAAATGGAGGGAATATGGGCTGCAACAGCTTGAACCCCCCCCCCCCGGTATGGAGTTGGCTGAGATGTGCATTTTGTGCAAAAATTTATAGCACCCTCTTCAAAATCAGAATAACAGCCAAGTCTGACAGCAACCACAATTTTAAAAAAGCATTAATTAGGTTCTGATACCTTATTATATAGGTTTTAAGTGCTATCCCTATATTGGGTAGACTTGTGCGCGGTGGAAAAATACGTTTCGGATCGATTCAATTTTTTCTAATTTCGTTTCGGAATACATTCGGATGTATTCGGTTCAGATTGGATTCGTAAATTCGGAAGTTCGGTATGTGTTAGGTGGGATGTGCTGTGTATTAGACTAGTATTATGTACTGTAATATTAGGTGTAACCCATAGCAGAGTGATATAACCTAATATACTGTACAATACTAGTGTAATTGTGATTAGTCCATGGCCATCCGAATGTAACAAATAAATCCAAACTAATTCAGATTTATTCGTTAGTTTCGGTGCTATGGTAATTCGTAAATTCAAATCGATCCGAAGCTCCGAATTTGACAAATTCATCCGAATTTCAATTCGGAAGGAACCGAAACTCACATGTCTAATATTGGGACAATCTTCTGATACTCCAGACCACCACCAACCACATTAACCTTAACAGTATTTGCCACTACCCAAAAAAAATAATCACATATTTTTTCTATAAACAAATCTAGATATATGCACTTATTGCAAAAAAAAAGGTAATAAGTAGTTGAAAACTATAGGTGTCTGGAGCACTTAACTGGCAGGAAATAGTGCTGCAATATAGTGCTCTAGACTTGTGCAAGCTCCTGAGTTTACGTCCCTGGTGTTTAACAAAAGAAACCAAAAGTATGAAGACTATTTGATAATAGAAGTAAATTATAAAGTTGTTTAAAATTGCTGCTCTATCTGCACCATGCAAGGGGTTTCGTGTCCCTTTAATTTCTTGAGACTTGGCTTATAATTATGAGGTGTTAACTGTCTCTTTAAGAAGGCTTTCTGTTATGTTATATAATTTCCATGAAACAAATCACTCCACAATCACAGGCACTAATCCTTATGTTTATTGGCTAGTGCTCAGTATGCTACAAAATGTAGTTAATACTTAAAGGGATACTGTAGACTAGATTTTTCTTTGCATAAATGTTTTGTAGGTGATACATGTATATAGCCCATCTGGGAGTGTTTTTGTAAAAATATATAGTTTTCTTATTTTTTTTTATAACATTGTGCTGATTTTCAGACTCCTAACCAAGCCCCAAAGTATCAGATGTGACCCAAGTCTACAGATTCCTGCTTGCTCCTGTTTGTGTAAAGGGTCTTTTCATATGCAGGGGAAGGGGGAGGAGGAGGAAGGTCTACTCTTTTTTTTTTTCAGCCCCTTTCAATCGGTGTTCCAACCTAACCTCATCAATAGAGCTACATTTGGAGCTTCTAAGTAAGTTTTTAAAAGGTTTTATACTGGATGTTTAGATCAGTATCTGTGCATATTCTTCTTTATAGTAGTGTCTATTACATACAGTTATATGATAATTGGTGTATACTGTCCCTTTAAATAGACCTCAGTCTCCGTTTTAGAGCAGACTTCACATCTTTATTTTTCAAGCTATAAATCAGTGGATTTAATAGAGGAAGAGCAATAGCGTTAAATAGAGAGAAAAGTTTATTGGAGTCCAAACTATTAGTAGTAGCTGGTCTCATATATTGGCAAATGAGAGTCGCATACAGAAGAACGACAACGGTGAGGTGTGACGCGCAGGTGTAAAAAGCCTTACGTCTTCCAGTGTTGGAACGGATCTTTAGGATGGTAACCATGATGAATGCATAAGAAATACATGTTAGAATAAAAGGAGTGAGGAGGGTAAGAAACATTCCTTCTGTGAAAACCAAAGTCTCCAAAAGAGAAGTATCGGTGCAGGAGATTTGTAGAAGTGGAACCAAGTCACAGAAGAAGTGGTTGATTATTTTTGATGTATAACACGAAATCCCTGCCAATAAAATGACAAAGGGCATTGGTTCTAAAAATCCAAGACACCAGCAGACAGATGTCAGAAGAACACATGCTCTACGGTTCATGATTGTGTGATAATGCAATGGCTTACATATGGCCACATACCGATCATAACCCATTGCTGTGAGTAACAACAACTCATAAGAGGTAGATGATGAAAATACATAGAACTGAGTAAAGCAGACAAAGAATGAAATTGTGTTGTCTCCGGATATGAACATGAAAAGAACCTGTAATGGAAAAGGAAGGGTTAAATGAGCGGTAAATACAGTAGATTTGCACAATAAACAATAAAAAGGTGATGCAATAGCACTTAGTCTGAACTTCCAATGACAAATGTCAAAGTCATGTCTATTTCCACTCCTCCTGTATTATGTGACAGCCATCAGCCAATCACAAATGCATATAGGTATATTCTGTGAATTACAAAAAATATAGAGTAGATGGAGTCTCTATATGAGGTGCGCAAAGTTCCCAAAAAAGTTCGGATAGTGAAGGTTCCCAATGTCTTCCGGAGGAGCAGGCAGCACTCTTAAATAATGCGGTTAGAGCAGACACCTGTATGGACAGAGAGAAGAAGAGAAGCGCCTCATGGGACAGTATCGTGCCAACAGAAATATCACACAGTGGGACGGCACGTAAGTAATTATACTCACAAAAGTGGCGGCATATATGAATGCCTAGTGAAGCGAGACGGGACTTTTTGTCGCCCGACAGACAAACACTCCAGTGTGTTGAGATGTAGGATCACGGAGCCCGTCAACCAATCAGCAGCCACAGGCAGTCAGCGTCTGTCGTGGGAGCTGTTCCGGAAGTAGCCAATAGTCCGACCGCTGCTTCTCTGGATCAACAAACCAAATCCCAAAATAATCCTTCTCCAGCAAGCTGTAGTGGTTGCAGATATGGTCAAAGAGAAACTGGCCTTTGGTTTCTTTCTGGAAGGGAGACCGGTACCGCTTATGAACACCAGACTGCCAATGGTGGCATCAAAAAGTCACTAGATTCCACAAAAAGGCAACCAATTATCTTCTGCTATAGTATCCTGAATGCACCTGATTCTGTAGATCTTGAAAGTTATGCAGGGCCAGGTCTAATCAGTACCTGGATGGGATCATTCCAGTTTCTTCAAGAGGCTGCACAACTCTGGGCCCAGGACAAGTACTCCAAGAAGGAACTGAATATTGCATGAGATCTCCGAGTCGTCCAGCAGCCTGCTGGACGACTCGGAGATCTCATGCGATATTCAGTTCCTTCTTGGAGTACTTGTCCTGGGCCCAGAGTTGTGCAGCCTCTTGAAGAAACTGGAATGATCCCATCCAGGTACTGATTAGACCTGGCCCTGCATAACTTTCAAGATCTACAGAATCAGGTGCATTCAGGATACTATAGCAGAAGATAATTGGTTGCCTTTTTGTGGAATCTAGTGACTTTTTGATGCCACCATTGGCAGTCTGGTGTTCATAAGCGGTACCGGTCTCCCTTCCAGAAAGAAACCAAAGGCCAGTTTCTCTTTGACCATATCTGCAACCACTACAGCTTGCTGGAGAAGGATTATTTTGGGATTCGGTTTGTTGATCCAGAGAAGCAGCGGTCGGACTATTGGCTACTTCCGGAACAGCTCCCACGACTGACGCTGACTGCCTGTGGCTGCTGATTGGTTGACGGGCTCCGTGATCCTACGTCTCAACACACTGGAGTGTTTGTCTGTCGGGCGACAAAAAGTCCAGTCTCGCTTCACTAGGCATTCATATATGCCGCCACTTTTGTGAGTATAATTACTTACGTGCCGTCCCACTGTGTGATATATCTGTTGGCACGATACTGTCCCATGAGGCGCCTCTCTTCTTCTCTCTGTCCATATTCTGTGAATTCTTGCACATGCTCAGTAGGAGCTGGGGACTCAAAAAGTGTAAATATAAAAAGACTGGGCACATTTTGTTAATGGAAGTAAATTGGAAAGTTGTTTAAAATTACTGCTCTATCTGAATCATAAAAGTTTAATTTTGACTTGAGTGTCCCTTTTTTGATCACTTATTTGGTTTCTTCATTCACTTATTTTACGCCCCATAACTATAACCTGAGATGCAGCTAGACTTTGGCATGAAGAGATCATTGTTAAAAAGTGAAAATTGTACTGAGCCGATGTGTCTCTATAATACACCCACAGTTATACCATTGTATCTCTATGTTCATTAAACTGCTAATGTTAGTAGGGTTTAAAAAAAGTGATGCAACATAGGCATTGGTTGAACCTTGAGATAACTAAACAGACTGCCCTCTTATCTCAGTTCTTTTGACAGACTTGCATTTTAGCCAATCAGTGCTGACCCATAAGTAACTCTACTGGCGTGAGCTCAATGTTATCTATCTGGCACACATGAAATTGGAAATTTGTTCAAAATGACATGCCCTATCTTAATCATGAGAGTTTGATTTTGATTAGACTGTGCCTTTAAGGCTGCAACTGATACAGCTGTGTTTTGACACTGTGAAAACCTTCATTATAGTTTGCAAGAGGCTATGTGGTCTACAACTGAGGCAGTGAGCTAATTACCTATAGCTAAAATAAAACTAAAAGCAGTTCATAATCAAATGATAAAATAAAATAATTGTATTCAAATTTTTAATAAGAAATTAAATTCACATAAATTAAAAGTCTAAAGAGCATTTACAGTGCCCGCCACTAATATTGGCACCCTTGGTAAATATAAGCAAAGACGTCTGTGAAAAATTGTCTTTATTGTTTAACCTATAGATCTTTTGGTTAAAAATATACACAAATATAATCTGCTCTCATGGATATCAAACAATTGCAAACACAACAGCACAGGTTTATACAAAGAAAACAATTTTTTTTCAGCGCAGACTGCCCTCGTTAAACCTTGCCCTTTACAGCTGTGGCGTGGGCAATGGCATTGAAACTCTGAATGAAAGTGACACCTAGACAAGCTTTTATACCAGGGGTGGCAAACCCATGGCAAAAGTACTTATGTTGGCAATCATAAAAACTTTGCTGGCACTCCACCTGTGGGCCACTATACCCCTTGTTGTTTGGCTTCAATTGCAGTGCATCATTATTTTTATTATTATTATATGCTAATTGTTAGAAATAAAGCATTAGCCAATTATGATATCCTACACTACTTTAATAAGGGTGGGGAAGGGATTAGGCAAAAAGCTTATACGATGCTGAACTGTCTCCGTGTTCATTTAAACTTATAACTGTAATGTTGCTACAGTAGATAGATAGCCAGGAATGTTTGGTTCAGTTAGTTTCTCATTTATGCTATACCTGGGCTGCAAATTGAGACGACTGAATCCGAGAGAACTTGGGAACAATGCAAGGATAAATGACTGCAGAATTAATCCAGGTGACTACAGGTAGCCCTCAGTTTACGCCGGGGTTAGGTTCCAGAAGGAATGGTTGTAAATTGAAACTGTTGTAAATTGAAACCCAGTTTATAATGTAAGTCAATGGGAAGTGAGGGAGATAGGTTCCAGGCCCCTCTCAAAATTGGCTTAAGTAACACCTAATGCATTATTTTTAAAGCTTTGATGTGAAGACTTTAAATGCTAAACAGCATTATAAACCTAATAAAATAATCACACAACACAGAATATATAATTAAACTAAGTTAAATGAACAAAAACATTTGCTAAACAGCATTATAAACCTAATAAAATAATCACACAGCACAGACTTTACTTGCATTTTTCTGCAAACAGTTTTCTATGCATTCCAATCTGGACTGATTTATAGACAGGAAGATCTTGTTCCTATGAAAGCTGCTCGATAGCTCTGGTCAAGTTATACTGATTAATTTTAGCTTGCTTGACTTGCATATCTTTGCTGCAACACAAGCAGAAAGCTCCACCTACTGGCTATTTTAATCAATGCACTGCTTCTCAATGCTTTTCAATAGCAGTCACATGACTGAAAAAAAGGTTGTTATTCTGAAACGGTGCAAATTGAACCGTTGTAAACCGAGGGCCACCTGTATATACAAGCTTCCACGTCAGCACAATCTAAGTGGCAAGTTTCATCTACTCACCTTGCTGTCTAAACTATATGTAATGTTATAATGCTAAAATAGTGTATTTTTCTTACATTTGTTACATATGAAATTGAAATAAAAATTTAAAATGAAAAAATAAAATAAAAAATAAAGCATTAGTCAATATACATTATGGATTTCAACACTGGTGCTTTTTTGTATATTATTATTGCTGATTTGGGTACACAATTTAAAACAAAAACAAAAAAAAACATTTACCACTCCTGTTTTAAACTGTGAGTGAGATGTGGGCTTGCTGAGATCTTTTAGATCTAGAAGACAAATAAAAGGTAGCATACAATCTACAAATATTAATACAAACAAAAAAATCTCCCCAAATTAAATTGTTAAATTCAATAAATAAATAAAAAAAGTCCAAATAGACCTTGGATAGAGATAATGGAAGTTCATCTGGTTCAGCTAGACTCACATTCAAACAGTCAACGGTATCCTCTAGAAACCACAAATAGGAATACACAGACTAAAAAGTGTAAATGGCCTCCAAATTCTATAACTTGGTTCTCTAAGTTCCCAGAAAAACCGTCACACTGAAAACGGTCACAGCTTTATAATTATCAGCGCTCGGTGTCAAATCACAATAGGGATCGGTTACACAAGCTATTTCCAGTTAAAATATAGTTTATTAAAACAAAAAAGTAAATATGTTTAATTGCTTAGGAAATAAAATTATAAAAATAAAATGTATATGTTCATGCAATAAAAAATAATAATGACAAAAGTGATATTTTCAAGAAGATTGTTGCTTTATTTAAAAACATTTTTTTTAACAAACTATATTTAAATGGATAAAGCTAGATATGTGTACAGCGGAAACATTTGTTTAAGACCATTTTGGATTTTTTTTCGTATCGATTCGAATTCGGATACATTCAAATGTATTCATTTCGGATTCATTCGGATTCGAATAAATTCAGATGTATTAGTTTCGGATTCGATTCATAAATTCAGAAGTTCGGTATATGTTATGTTGATTCCAAGTTACACAAACGGAATTATTTCACTGTTCTATCTCACTAAATCTCACTAAATTTAATTTTTATACTGAATTGTGATTAGTCCATGGCCATTCGAATGTAACGAATAAATCCGAACTAATTTGGATTTATTTGTTACAAATGCATTTGGATTAGTTTAGTTTCGTTGCTAGGGTAATGTGGAAATTCGAATCGATTCGAATCCCCGAATTTGGCGAATTCGTATGAATTTCGATTTGAAACAAAACGCACATGTCTAGATAAAGTCTATTTTTACCAATCCCTATTGTGGTGTGATACAGAGCAGCGAAGACTGTTTGGCTGTGACCTGTTTGCCATTTGTCAGTTTAGCTGGGGAACTGAGAGGATCGAGCATGCAAGTTCTAGTGCTTGAAGGGGGGAGTCTGTTTATTTATATTTTACATGTTGTGGTTACTAGAGAAGAATACACTATGTGGCGCAATCTTTTTTTGAATCACTTTGCTGGAATCTTGACTAACGAGAATAATCTCAGACTTCACTCTGATACAGAACCTTAGGTAGAGTGATGCTGGTGTAAGATATATCAATAAGAGACAAGTTTCCCAGAAAGAAATACATAGGTGTGTGCAGCTGATTATCTTGGCACACCAGATGAAGAATAGTCATGTTACCACCAAGCACTGTGAGATAGATCAGAAGAACCAAAAGGAAAACTGGCACTTGGAACTCAGGAACATCAGAAATCCCCTTAATAATGAAATATGACACCAGGGTCTGATTTATTGTCTCCATGTAAATATATTTTTTAGCCCTAGAAAAGAAAAATTCACATCTTTATACGTATAACACAATTATGCTCATAAGTAATAATCAACCAGCAGTTTCTTCTCCAAGTGCTCATTCAGACTTTTTATTGGCCAACATGATTATTTGTATCTTCAGTAGCTACTGAAACTTTGTTTTATTTAGAGATTTTAATTAAATTAAGGAGGCTCAATTGTTATCCTACATGCACAGCATATATCAGTAAATAAACACTATTGACTAGATTACAAATGGAGGGCAAAAATATTAGCGTTATTGAGTGCGAACTCTGCTCAAGTTAGATCAATAGCACTCTCGTTTTTGCTCTCATTTTACAAGTTCACAGTAAAATGTTAGCTCTCGATCAAAATGCCTAGGGTGCGCTAGCATCTGGATGTCAGATAGAGCAGATGTGCTGAATTCTTTACATAGTAGACTGCTATTGGGGCTCACTGAAAAACTCATGTCAGCTATCACTCGAGCCCGGGGCCTAAGGTGCGCTAAGTCTAAAGAGTGCTAAACCAAAGGTGCATTAAGTTTAAGATGAGCTAAACAGAAGATGTGCTAAGCCTAAAGTGAGCTAAACGGAAGTTGTGTTAAGCCTAGGGTGCTCTAAGCCTAAAATGCGCAAACGGAAGGCGCACTAAGCTTAAAGTGCGCTAAACTGAAGTTGAGCTAAGCCGAAAGTCAAATTGTGCCGTTCTTCACTAAACATTTACACTATCTCTCGATCTCTAGAAAATAACACGACAGAGCACAATAAATTTGTTGATTGATTGCACTCTAGTGATATTAATGCATAAAAGTGTTAATGATTTTGTGTGCCACTTGTCATCTACAGAAGGGTTCTTCACCCATTGGTCGGGGGTCCATTACTGGGTCACAACACCATGTTTACTGGGTTTGCGACTTGTGTGTGTGTTGTAGGAGAGTCTGTGTGCGCATGTGTGATGTAGGAGAGTGTGTGCAGTGTGTGTGTTATATGAGAATATGTCTGGTGTATGAGAGTGTGCAGTGTGTGTGTTATATGAGAATGTGTGTGGTGTATGTGTGTTATATGAGATTGTGGTGTGTGGTGTATGTGTGTTATATGAGATTGTGGTGTGTGTTATATGAGAATGTGTGTGGTGTATGCGTGTTATATGAGATTGTGGTGTGTGTTATATGAGAATGTGTGTGGTGTATGCGTGTTATATGAGATTGTGGTGTGTGTTATATGAGAATGTGTGTGGTGTATGTGTGTTATATGAGATTGTGGTGTGTGTTATATGAGAATGTGTGTGGTGTATGCGTGTTATATGAGATTGTGGTGTGTGTTATATGAGAATGTGTGTGGTGTATGTGTGTTATATGAGATTGTGGTGTGTGTTATATGAGAATGTGTGTGGTGTATGTGTGTTATATGAGATTGTGGTGTGTGTTATATGCGAGTGTGTGTGATGGGTGTGTTGTTGAGGGTGTGTGTTGCATGATAGTGTGTGTGTGGTGTGTATTGTATGAGAGAGTGTGTGTGTTATTACCTTTTACTACACTTGCATGCTTGACTACAATCAGGTATATAAAGTACATACACATTTTATTCACTTTGCCAAAAATTGCAGCTATCTTGTATATTACTTCAGACATTTTAAGACCAAGCATAAACATAGGGTTGCAAAGGTATGTGGTATATGGCACTGGGTCTTGGGAAAAACGTTTAATGAACCCTGATCTATACCTTTATGTTTCTAAAATTGTCAATATTAGAGCTTTGCCAGCATTGATCTAAATGGTATTCTCATGCCACCTAATGGACAAAATAGGGTGCTGATACTTGACAAAAGAGAACGTTTGGATTTTATTACTGGATAGCCTTCACTTTTAATGAAAATTCTCAAAGTTATAAATACTGCCTGTGGTTCATCATTATTGTGCCTCAGGCAACTGACTAAAACTTTTTTTTTTTTAATTTAAAGTTGGACATGATGCTGAGAGAATGTACTGGTTAGTTGTAATGCTATATTAGTGTGTAGTCAATGCTGTGTTGGAGAACTGTGTAAAATACTGTGTTATACAAATATATAGGAAGTCTCTATCAGCCATACAGCAATGGTATACTATATATATATATGTCCCTTCAATGCTTAATGCGCCTAAATATATCTATTGTTTTCTTTTTGTCCATTTAGTATGTGTTCTAGACTAGAGCTTTCATTGGGGCATAAAAGTACAAAATGTTAAAGTATTTTATTATTGCACTTGCTGTCTAATTATTTACAAAATGCTCCCCTTACTTTTCACTGTTTATTTAAGGCCAATACGTAGAGGGAACCATGGAAAAATTGACATTTTAGTACCTCTCTGTCACAGCCCCCATTAGGACAATTCTAAACCTTCTTGTTTACATAGTTTTTCTATAACAATTATTTTTAAGTACTGACATTTACAGTATAGGTTGCGATACAACAGTCAAAATCAGTTATTGCAAATGACAAAATAAATGTAAAGGAGCAATTTGTAAACAATGTAATACACTCCAGGAGGTAAGATAGACCACTGGGAACACACTAAAGGGAAGAAAAAGAGTGCATAGAATGTTACAGGGGTTAAACATCTGATTTCTGCAATATTCACTCCGGCCTCTGTAGGGGCCATGGAAAAGTTAGTTCTCAGAATTCAATTACAGGAAAGCAGGCGACATAAATAATAAAACTGCATTACAAGCAAATGGCTGCATTGTTTTGTTAAAAAAATATTACAGTGGAGCCAACACTTAAAGAGACAGTAAAAATTAACTTTCATTAATCAGATAAAGTATGAAATTTGATACAACTTTTCCAATTTACTGCTGTCAAATCGCTAAAGACTCGTGCACCCTCCTGAGCTCACCTATGATTACTCTATTACAAAGGATATGAAGAGAACTGAGCAACATTGATAATAAAAGTAAAATAGAAAGTTGTTTAAAATGTCATGCTCTATCCAATCCATTTAAAGGGACACTGAACCCAAAAGATTTCTTGATTCAGATAGAGCATGAAATTTTAAGCAACTTTCTAATTGACTCCTATTATCCATTTGTCTTCATTCTCTTGCTATCTTTATTTGAGAAGCAAGAATGTAAGTTTAGATGCCAGCCCATTTTTGGTGAACAACCTGGGTCGTTCTTGATGATTGGTGGATAAATTCACCCACCAATAAACAAGTGCTGTCCTGTGTTCTGAACCAAAAATGTTGCTGACTCCTTAGCTTAGATGCCTTCTTTTTAAAATAAAGATAGCAAGAGAACGAAGAAAATTTGATAATAGGAGTAAAATAGAAAGTTGCTTAAAATTGCTGCTCTATTTGAACCACGAAAAAAAAAAATGGGTTCAGTGTCCCTTTAAGTTTAATGTTGACTTTACTGTCTCTTTAAAAGGTAAAAAGGTGTTTTTCCCAGGTATATTCTAAAAAAAATGTCAATCATTGTTACCTGTCAGTATCATGTATCTAATCTAAACCACTGAAGCGTTTATTACTTTGGTTGCTGATGCTACAAAGAGTGATTGATTTTACTGAGAGCTGACATAGCTGATGTATACAGTATATTCTCAATCATTTGTTATCGTAATACTTTGTTACATATACTGCAATTGCATCTTCACTTTGTTTTGCTCAATCCCATAAAATTGGACATTAAAGGGACACTCAAGTCAAAATTAATAATTCACAATTCAGTAAGAGCAGCAATTTTAAACAACTTTCCAATTTACTTCCATTAACAAAATGTGCACAGTCTTTTTATATTTAAACTTTTTGAGTCACCAGCTCCTACTGAGCATGTGCAGGAATTCACAGCATAAGGGTATATGCATTTGTGATTGGCTGATGGCTGTCACATGATACAGGGGGAGTGGAAATATACATAATTTTTAAAATTGTCAGAAAAAAATCTACGACTCATTTGAAGTTCAGACTATGTGCTATTGTATTGTCTTTTTATCATGCCTTTGTTAGTTGTGCAAATCTGCTGTGTTTACTGGAGCTTTAAAGTTCAATATTTACATTATCTAATTATTTATTGGAGCACATAATTATAGCACTAATGCCCTCGCAAGTCAACATCTGAGTCCTGTGATTAGTGCCCGGGGCCAACAGTGCTCTGCAAATCCCAAGCTGCACTTCTACTGTGTACTTTTTTCCTTTGCAGGTGTTAAACACACAGTAGTGTAGGGTCAACATGCTCTAACGAAATAGAGCTTGTAATTTTTCGGCTATTATGGCCCTTTAAAGGGAGCCACAGAGAACTGCTGGTTCAGAGCAGACACAGCCAGTGAACCAATTAACAACAGTCACAAAACCCTACCAGTAACCGTGTGTACCTGCTAGTGACCAGCAGCTGTCTATAGCTCCCAAGCAAGACTTTAACTATGGCTGAATGAAATGGAAACTCACATCACAGTCTTGTGATCTACTAGTCAGCACTTAGGGGTCAATTTATCAAAGGCTTTGCAAGCCTTTCGACCCACTACGGCTGCAGGTTCTCTATTTAGCAAGCAGCGGTCACCAGACAGTTGCTTCCCTAGTCTTTCGCCACCTCTAAAGTGGCGAAATTCAATCTCCGTGGTCTAGTCTGACTGGGGAGATTAACAGCTCCTGCCCGCGCCTGATTGGCCTTGCGCGGGCAGGGGGCGGGATTGCACGCAAACACAAAATAGCGCTCGTGTGCAATGCTGAATTCTGCCAGAGGCGAGCTGCGGCGGACAGGGCCGCGTATGTGCGCCCCTGTCCACCTCAGCTTGATAAATCGCCCCTTAGATATCTCACCTTTTAGGAACACTTGTTATATTTTATTAAATAAATATTTGCTGCAATAGTAAGAACTAAATTTGAGGAGTAATCATAAAATACAAATGTGATTTATTGTATTTATAAAGTGGAATTAAAGCTTTTGTAATCTATAATAAAAAATATCTGCATATTAAAAAAAATGTTTTGTTACTCACCTGCTGCATGCTGCACTCATCATATTCTTTGTCCTATGTTCAAAGCAAATGTTTTAAATCATTTTGTAGCTAGACTGAGATCTGTTTGTTATAGAGACTGCTGTGGTCCCAGAAGATTTCTGAAAAGTTTGAATACAAATACTGAGAGCGTATAAAACTAAACTTTAGCTATTGTAAAATTAACTCTGTTGTTTCTGAAAGTCCCATCAACAGTAAATGACATTGGACATATCAGGTTCTGAATATTCTGAGCTTCATTATCTAAAAATACATTTATTTTAAAAGATAATAATAATAATAATACCGATTCCCATTTTAAATACCAAGTCCCTATTGTTAGACAATTAGTCAAGCTGTTAAATTATAACCACATTTTGGTAATTGAGGAGTATTAGAATTTTCAACCTCCTCTATATGATCATCCTTCTGACCAGAGCCCAAATATTGTAACTAATAACCCACATAGGTGCCTGGGTTTTACCCATTTATTAGGAGATTGCCTGAACCCCAGGCCACAGCCAAAACAAAGGGACAGATTACTGTAAAATTTTATACCCTTTAATTTTTCCAATAATCAATTTTACCAGCTAGAGTGTATTAAATTGTGTTCAAATAGCTACTTTACTTGTATTTTGGTATTTGAAATAGCTAGGCTTACCAGAAGTCCCACTTTTACTGGGATTGTCCCGGTTTGGAGGCGCTGTCCCAGTGTCCCACCCGGTTGTTCATTCTGTCCCAGTAGGGTTGCCACCTCCAGGTTTCAAATCATGTGTCTGGATTTCAGACCACCTGAAACCCAGACACATTATTCAAAATGACTGGACTGTGACTCTCCGGCATAGTTGGATGCTTGTACTTTGTTACATACAGCCCTGCTTAGCTTAACGTTCGTGATCTTCAAAGTTTACATTTAGTAATACAGGCTGAGTGAGCAGCATAGGTTTTTTTAATTTTGTAGTACTACTTGGTTTATTTTTCTAAGAATTTAACACCCCCCCGACCCCTGGTGACATTGCCGGTAATACACCTTTAGGTGAATCATATGGATATGACTAGGAAGTACAGACAGGAAGGATTTTTGGCCTGGATCTTGCTTTACTTCATGCAGGATAGCATTTTGGCTATAATCTTCCTGCATTATGGTATAGAGTAGCCTCTTAAACAGCTTTAGAAGGTACGTGTTTCTTTTTTACTTTCATTCAATGTTGTATGTATGCCTTATCAGTATTTGGCTCTGTTCCTTAATTAGACACATAAAACACATATTACACTGCAGATATTAAATTGTGAAATTGATAATTATGAAAGTGATAATTATGCTTAATGTTTGGCATTATTTAGAATCTGACATTTAGATTAATGATTTATTTGCTATGACAATGTAATGGTGCCTTTTTCACTAGGGGTGGTGTTATGGTCTATTCAAACTGTGTGATTCACTTGTGCGACTGAGGAAGGGTAGAGTATCCATGAAACATTACACACATAAAAGCTACTACTTTAAAAGGACCGGTAATTGCCACGCCCCCTTGACCACGCTCCTGACCACACCCCCACTGGCACCGCACCAGGTGGTCCCAGTTTCACCTCTAAAAATTATGGTAATCCTAGAAATAGCTAATGTTGCTGTGTTATACCCACCTATATTGACAATTTCAATACTTAAAGGGCCATGATACCCAAATGTTGAAACACTTGAAAGTGATGCAGCATAGCTGTAAAAAGCTGACTAGAAAATATCACCTGAACATCTCTATGTAAAAAAGAAAGATATTTTACCTCAAAAGTTCCTCAGTAGCCACATCCCATTGTAAAGGACTTCTAAGCAGCAAATCAGTATGTCTGTCCCGGGACAGCTAAGGGATTGAGACTCGTGCAGTCTCATGTTATTTCCCTATTCAGTTTAAGGAAGTTTACTATGAAATCTCGGAAATCTTATGAGATCACAGTAAAAGAGTTCATGACCTCAGCACTGTTGATGCTGATTGGCTGTTGTTTATTTCTTCATATTTTTTTTATTACCTGCAGCTAAGCAACAGCTGAAGTATAACTTTTTACACAGCACTTACTCTGCTGAGCTGAGGCAGTTGTGAGGTAAAATATCTTCCTTTTTCACATAGAGATGCTCAGGTGATATTTTCCTGTCAGCTTCTTACAGTTATACTGCATCAGTTTCAAGTGATTTAGCATATGAGTATTATGTCCCTTTAAGTAATAACGATAAAAAGTTATATAAAATGTCAGCAGAGATTACATTCCCAGTGGGAGGTAGGAGAGATAAGTAATAAAATGTTAATTTTTAATTGTTCTAAGTATTGGGCTTTGGTATACAGACAGAGATAAGGAAGCATGTGTGTATAGAAAATGATAATGTAAGTTGATGAGATTTCCCTATAAGCTCTACCCATTTTAATGGGTTGTGTTGTCAAAAAACAAAACCATCTATTTTTAATACAAAAATAAACCTTAAGGAGCAATTCATCATTCATTTTATACTCTGCTGCTAGTATAACAAGTATTTGAAATACATTAAGGGGAAACAAATTTTACAGGACACTGTCTCTTTAACGCTAAATAAAACCCTTTCCGGTGAGGGTGCGTGTATTTATTAAATGTGGAATCATCCTAAATTAGGTAGTTTTGCCCCAATGCCATATTGAATTTATTTATCAAGTATTCTTCCCACGTGACTTTTATTTGACTATCCAAGCCGGGCAGAAGTGGTCCTCCAGACGGGCAGAAGTCTTCATCCAGACGGCATTTTCTATCTTCATCCATCCGGCGCGGAGCGGGTACATCTTCAAGCCATCCGACGTGGAGGATTTTCTTCTGCCGACAACTACCCAACGAATGAAGGTAGAATAGAATGCAAGCTCAATCCTATTGGCTGATTGGATCAGCCAATAGGATTTTTCCTACCTTAATTCCGATTGGCTGATAGAATTCTATCAGCCAATCGGAATCTAAGGGACGCCATCTTGAATGACGTCACTTAAAGATACCTTCATTCGTCGGGTAGCCGTCGGCAGAAGAGGATGCTCCGCGCCGGATGGCTTGAAGATGGACCCGCTCAGTGCCGGATGGATGAAGATAGAAGATGCCGTCTGGATGAAGACTTCTGCCCGTCTGGAGGACCACTTCTGCCCGGCTTGGATGAAGACTTCTGCCCGTCTGGAGGACCACTTCGCCCGGCTTGGATGAAGACGTCTCCCAGTAAGTCGATCTTCAGGGGGTTAGTGTTAGGTTTTTTTAAGGGTGTATTGGGTGGGTTTTATTTTTTAGATTAGGGTTTGGGCTTGCAAAAGAGCTAACTGCCCTTTTAAGGGCAATGCCCATCCAAATGCCCTTTTCAGGGCAATGGGGAGCTTAGGTTTTTTTAGATAGTATTTTATTTGGGGTGTTGGTTGTGTGGGTGGCGGGTTTTACTGTTGGGGGGGGTTCTTTGTATTTTTTTTTCAGGTAAAAGAGCTGATTACTTTGGGGCAATGCCCCGCAAAAGGCCCTTTTAAGGGCTATTGGTAGTTTAGTTTAGGCTAGGGTTTTTTTTTATTTTGGGGGGGCTTTTTTATTTTAATAGGGCTATTAGATTAGGTGTAATTAGTTTAAATTTCTGTAATTTGTTTATTATTTTCTGTAATTTAGTGTTTGTTTTTTTTGTACTTTAGCTAATTTAATTTAATTTAGGTAATTGTATTTAATTTAGTTGATTTATTTAATTGTAGTGTAGTGTTAGGTGTAATTGTAACTTAGGCTAGGTTTTATTTTACAGGTACTTTTGTATTTATTTTAGCTAGGTAGTTATTAAATGGTTAATAACTATTTAATAACTATTCTACCTAGTTAAAATAAATACAAACTTGCCTGTAAAATAAAAATAAACCCTAAGCTGGCTACAATGTAACTATTAGTTATATTGTAGCTAGCTTAAGGTTTATTTTACAGGTAAGTATTTAGTTTTAAATAGGAATTATTTAGTTAATGATAGGAATATTTATTTAGATTTATTTAAATTATATTTAAGTTAGTGGGTGTTAGATTTAGGGTTAGACTTAGGTTTAGGGGTTAATAATTTTAATATAGTGGCAGCGACATTGGGGGCGGCAGATTAGGGGTTAATAAATGTAGGTAGGTGGCGGCGATGTTAGGGCCAGCAGATTAGGGGTTAATAATATTTAACTAATGTTTGCGAGGCGGGAGTGCAGCGGTTTAGAGGTTAATATGTTTATTATAGTGGCGCCAACGTTATTTAATTTAGTTGATTTATTTAATTGTAGTGTAGTGTTAGGTGTAATTGTAACTTAGGTTAGGTTTTATTTTACAGGTAAATTTGTATTTATTTTAGCTAGGTAGTTATTAAATAGTTAATAACTATTTAATAACTATTCTACCTAGTTAAAATAAATACAAACTTGCCTGTAAAATAAAAATAAACCCTAAGGCCTAGATTTGGAGTTTGGCGTTAGCCGTGAAAACCAGCGTTAGAGGCCCCTAACGCGGGTTTCTTACGGACTCCGGTATTTAGAGTTCATTTACCGACACTCAAAAATCACTCAACGCTCAAATTTCTACCGACACCTCAGACCCAGTAGTAAACATATACCGACAAAATAAACATTCACAAATCACAAAATAAATATTACACAAACTACACTTACACTCATACAAACACTACACTATGTTTATTTTTTAATATTTAATAATTTTTCATCAAAATACAAATGATCAAAGTTGCGAGATCTCGGGTGTTAGAAAAAAAACTACACAAATCCATTTTCCCATTGACTTACATTGACACACGGGAAAAGACCCTCATATACCTACATCTAACTAATAACATTATCACAAATATACACTCATCGATGCATACAAACAATATACACCACATGACATACAAAAAGTATTTATTTATTACAAAAAGAACACGATTTAGCTACTTTTTCACACAAGCTCATGACGTCACTCACTTTACGAGGAAAACCAGCCTTAGAAAAAAAAATTGACCAATTTTTAGAGCCTCCATTGACTTCTATTGGGAAGACGTGCTCGTGCACGCGAAACCCACATTTCCCTAACGCGCGCAAATAGCGTAGACAGAAAAACTCCAAATACCAGCGCTAGAAAATACATGATTTTATGCGTTAGACACAGCTATGATAAATAGATCAAGAAATGACTATTTCCCTATGGTGGATTTATGGATTTTACTTATTAAATATTCACAACACCATTAAATTGTTTCAGACTTTTATATTACATCAACTACAAATCAACATCACTAGTAACAAAATTTTATTTTAAAAAATATTACATTTAAACGGACACAAAAATAATGTCAACTTTTCAGGATTCACAAACACTACACAATGGGAAACAATTCACATTTACCTTTATTATTGCATTTCAGTTATTCAACTCATATGCTTGCAGCAACAGCATATCTACATAGGCTTAACACATGATCAGTCATGGATGCACATACATTACTTTTAACATTCACTCATACATGTGCATTCAAATGATGGGGGAAAAACACATTACATTCTCTCGAGGAATCACAAAACACAACATATGGATTTTACTGTACTTTTAACATCATGATTCCATCACCAGAAACCATTAGGAATTACGTACAACAAGAACATCATTACACAAGATTACAGATGTCACTTTATGGGAAGGAACAACAATGCCAGACCGCTATATAGAAGTCAGCATATGTGGGACACAATCACAATATATACGTAGATGTACATAACACGCATCACCCATCACGCAACCACAAAGCACACATTTAGATTTTATTCAGCACACAATAACAATGTAGCACAATACAACAACACAATGAGGATTTCAGAACTACATAGGCAGGTTAATAATATCATGACGTCATTAGAAGATTCAACCATACACATCACAGATTCACGACTATACCGCCCCTTTCGGAACTTTAACACTCAATACTACAATACAACATATACGTAAACAACAGTTTGGAACAGCATTATTAGGGAGATTTGAATGGGACAATTAATAAATATTGTCAGATCGCAAATCACTTATATATATAATACTACAGATGACAGCCGCAAGTTATTCAGCATTAGTGCCATTTGAAAGGGACGCATACAATATGGACAGCTCGGCAATCACTTATATACACAATACTACAGATGACAGCCGGAAGTTATTCAGTATTAGTGCCATTTGAATGGGACGCATACAATATTGACAGCTCGGCAATCACTTATATATACAATACTACAGATGGCAGACGGGAAGTTCGGAATTATTATTGCGATTTTCAAGGGACGCATACAATATTGACTGCTCGGCAATCACTTATATATACAATACTACAGATGGCAGACGGGAAGTTCGGAATTATTATTGCGATTTGAAAGGGACGCATACAATATTGACTGCTCGGCAATCACTTATATATACAATACTACAGATGGCAGACGGGAAGTTCGGAATTATTATTGCGATTTGAAAGGGACGCATACAATATTGACAGCTCGGCAATCACTTATATATACAATACTACAGATAGCAGACGGGAAGTTCGGAATTATTATTGCGATTTTAAAGGGACGCATACAATATTGACAGCTCGGCAATCACTTATATATATAATACTACAGATGGCAGACGGGAAGTTCGGAATTATTATTGCGATTTGAAAGGGACGCGTACAATATTGACATCTCGGCAATCACTTATATATACAATACTACAGATGGCAGATGTTACTTTATCGTTTACAAACAATGTTGCAGCAACATTGATCGATCACATTCGATGCACATTATACACAACTATGCACTTTCATTCATTTTAGCCTGGACGTGTGCTTGTTACTATAAGATCGCGTTTAAGAAATATTGATTACGCATATGAACAAACATTACAAACATGCACTGTATGTGTGATATTTGACACTTTCACATTGAGATTCATTGTTGGAAAACAACATTTCAGCAAACAACAAAAAAACGCCCACTGTGAAAGCATTCGCGCCGCTCACATACAAACAAGTGAATACAATCAGCAATCATTACAAACTCACTACCATTGGACTAATTGTACTATAAATCCCCCAAACAACATGGCCAAAGCATCACTTGTGATCCACATCAGATCAAGTGCATACCTTGTTACGCTGTTTTGAAAGATGGATGACGATGACATGGTAGACAGTGCTGGTGCTGCTATTGGCGAACTAGCTGTTGATCGAATCAGGCAGCCTCGGCGGCTCAGACTGAGACAAAGGGGTCATCTGGTTCGAGGTCCTCGTGTCTACAGGGTGAGACCCACCTTGGAAAACATGAGCGACTTTGAGGTTTATGATAAGTATCGGCTCAATCGCGAACCGCTCATTGGCCTTTACGATCTTCTTAAACCTCATTTGGAGCCACGTATACAAATAAGGACTGCTGTTCCCGCCATGAGTAAGATGCTAAGCTGTCTATACGTCCTGGCCTCCGGGAGTTTTCAATCCGGAGAACTGTACATGCATGGCCTGGCTCAAGGTACATTCTCTGTGGTGTTTGATAACTTTCTGGACGCCATGGTACGTATCAGTAAGCAATACATAGGATTCCCACAGAATGATGGTGATTGGAGGCGCCTGAAGCGGGAATTCTTTGATATTGCTGAATTGCCCAATGTCTTGGGAGCCATAGATTGTACCCACATTGCGCTGCGTGCTCCAATTGATGACTTGCCCTTCAGAAATCGCAAACATTTTCATAGCCTCAACGTGCAGTATGTTTGTGACGCACGGATGAAGATTATGCATGTGTGTGCGAATTTTGGAGGGGCTAGTCATGATGCCCGCATCCTCTCTCTGTCGTCCCTGTGGAGACCGTTTGAGGAAAGACGAATGCCCCCTGGTTATCTCGTTGGTGAGTATTTGTGCACAACATGGTTAATTAGTTTGACAATTGCCACTGTAGTTTTAAAATGTTAGCGTAATGTTCAGCTATAGGATGCAATTTAACCATTTTTTTCCCCCCGCTAATGTCTACTTTTAGTTCAATGCAGATATGTAGCATGTCTTACCTTAAATGCTCAGATAGAGAATGCAATGTAACCATGTAGTTAGCATTTTACACAAGGTTTGGTTTAGGAGAAATATGCATATGTAGCATGTCTTAGCTGAAATGGGAAGATATTAGCTAATGCAATTTAACCATGTCATTGTCTCTTTCCGCTAATGTCTTTTAGTTCAATGCAGATATGTAGCATGTCTTACCTTAAATGCTCAGATAGAGAATGCAATGTAACCATGTAGTTAGCATTTTACACAAGGTTTGGTTTAGGAGAAATATGCATATGTAGCATGTCTTAGCTGAAATGGGAAGATATTAGCTAATGCAATTTAACCATGTCATTGTCTCTTTCCGCTAATGTCTTTTAGTTCAATGCAGATATGTAGCATGTCTTACCTTAAATGCTCAGATAGAGAATGCAATGTAACCATGTAGTTAGCATTTTACACAAGGTTTGGTTTAGGAGAAATATGCATATGTAGCATGTCTTAGCTGAAATGGGAAGATATTAGCTAATGCAATTTAACCATGTCATTGTCTCTTTCCGCTAATGTCTTTTAGTTCAATGCAGATATGTAGCATGTCTTACCTTAAATGCTCAGATAGAGAATGCAATGTAACCATGTAGTTAGCATTTTACACAAGGTTTGGTTTAGGAGAAATATGCATATGTAGCATGTCTTAGCTGAAATGGGAAGATATTAGCTAATGCAATTTAACCATGTCATTGTCTCTTTCCGCTAATGTCTTTTAGTTCAATGCAGATATGTAGCATGTCTTACCTTAAATGCTCAGATAGAGAATGCAATGTAACCATGTAGTTTGCATTTTACACAAGGTTTGGTTTAGGAGAAATATGCATATGTAGCATGTCTTAGATGAAATGGGAAGATAGAGAATAATATTGAACTAGATTTTTTAATTTTACAAAAAAAATTTATTACTGGATTATCGTGTACAAAACTTTTTATTGGACTCCAAATACTATTTTGAGGATTCTGTTAGAATTATGTTCTGTTCATAATTTATAGGTGATTCTGGGTACATGAGCCGGCCTTGGCTCATTACCCCCTTGCGTAGCCCGACTGATGTGTCTGAGGAGCGCTACAATAGGGCTCATAAGAGAACCAGGGCGGTGGTTGAACGGATGTTTGGGCTCCTGAAGATGAGGTTCAGGTGCCTGGACAGGTCGGGAGGAGCCCTCCAGTACAACCCAAAGAAGGTGGCTAAGATCGTTGTAGCCTGTAGCGTCCTGCATAATATTGCACAGCGGGCTGGGATGCTGCAGGCCGTCCCGGCGGACCGAAACCTCCTCAGAGATGAGGAGGATGATCCTGTTCTAGAGGGGCCATTCCGGGACGAGGGGCTCAATGTCAGAGCAGACATCATCAACCGCCACTTTAGACGGTAAAGAATAGAAGTTAGACTGGAGTATTGTCAATAGATGTGAACTCTAGGGAAATGACAAGTAGAGAATTGTGCAAACATGTTAGGATTGTTCATCAAATGCTAAAAATGTGTTTCATTTATTAATATAGGTGATGCTCTGGGCATTGGGTCCTGTAGCGAGTCTTTGCCACCTGGTTTTTAAAGAGGACATCAGATGGTAAGTATAAATGTATGGACTGTTGCTGGCATGAATTGTACACAAATACATCATATGGCATACATTTTTTAAACTAGTATTTAGTTTACACCTTACTTAAAATGTAAATACTCAGAAAGGGATCCTCTAGCATGACTATGGTTCAATGTCACACATTAGAGGTTTGTTCTGCTCAATATGACTCATCTTCACACTTGATAGAAAATAACACAAGATGCTACACACGCTTAGTAAGCTAGTGACAGAAATGTATTCTGAAATGGGGGGTGGGAGAGGGGTACAGAACTGATTCACACACTTGTAGTAATTTTTATTAAACTTTTTCTGCCATTAGGGAGCTGACTTAATCTAAAGACTGAAAGGGAAGAATTAGAAGCCTGACAGTGAAGATTGCCCAGACTGACAGTGGAAAAAGCCAAGATTGAAAGTGAAGTATAACAATGGGATCATGTCTGGCATTATCTTTCCAATCTGCTGACCTTGAAAACCATACAAAGACATGTTCACATGGTAAGTGCCAACTATTTGATAGAATAAGGCTGTGGAGGCATCCTATTGGAGACACTTAGATGATTTTCTATTTTTTAGATGGTATTTCACAGTCCTCTATTTTTGAAATGATGAATAAGACACCTATTGAAGATCAACTGTTTACCCCTGAATTGACTTTCAAAGACCATGCATTATCCAGGTTGGTGTACCAATGCATGCTAGTTAAGAATCACAGGAAGAATGTTGAATATTAGTAGCTTACATACATTAGTCATATTTAGTTCTTAATTAGACATTTAGGGATCACAATCAGACACTTAGATGATTTTACTTTTTTAGATGGGATTTCACAGTCCTCTATTTTATGAATTGATGAATAAGACACCTATTGAAGATCAACTGTTTACCCCTGAATTGACTTTCAAAGACCATGCATTATCCAGGTTGGTGTACCAATGCATGCTAGTTAAGAATCACAGGAAGAATGTTGAATATTAGTAGCTTACATACATTAGTCATATTTAGTTCTTAATTAGATATTTAGGGATCACAATCAGACACTTAGATGATTTTACTTTTTTAGATGGGATTTCACAGTCCTCTATTTTATGAATTGATGAATAAGACACCTATTGAAGATCAACTGTTTACCCCTGAATTGACTTTCAAAGACCATGCATTATCCAGGTTGGTGTACCAATGCATGCTAGTTAAGAATCACAGGAAGAATGTTGAATATTAGTAGCTTACATACATTAGTCATATTTAGTTCTTAATTAGATATTTAGGGATCACAATCAGACACTTAGATGATTTTACTTTTTTAGATGGGATTTCACAGTCCTCTATTTTATGAATTGATGAATAAGACACCTATTGAAGATCAACTGTTTACCCCTGAATTGACTTTCAAAGACCATGCATTATCCAGGTTGGTGTACCAATGCATGCTAGTTAAGAATCACAGGAAGAATGTTGAATATTAGTAGCTTACATACATTAGTCATATTTAGTTCTTAATTAGATATTTAGGGATCACAATCAGACACTTAGATGATTTTACTTTTTTAGATGGGATTTCACAGTCCTCTATTTTATGAACTGATGAATAAGACACCTATTGAATATCAACTGTTTACCCCTGAATTGACTTTCAAAGATCATGCATTATCCAGGTTGGTGTACCAATGCATGCTAGTTAAGAATCACAGGAAGAATGTTGAATATTAGTAGCTTACATACATTAGTCATATTTAGTTCTTAATTAGATATTTAGGGATCACAATCAGACACTTAGATGATTTTACTTTTTTAGATGGGATTTCACAGTCCTCTATTTTATGAACTGATGAATAAGACACCTATTGAAGATCAACTGTTTACCCCTGAATTGACTTTCAAAGACCATGCATTATCCAGGTTGGTGTACCAATGCATGCTAGTTAAGAATCACAGGAAGAATGTTGAATATTAGTAGCTTACATACATTAGTCATACTTATTTCATCATTAGATATTTAGGGATCACAATCAGAAAAAGGAATACATATTATAGTTGATATAGAGGTATTTGAATGGACATGAAATATTACATTTATGTTCAGCATACATATATATTATTGAAATGTGATATACATTATTATGTATAATTAGAAATTCTGATCTTTAAATTTATTTTTTATTACACAATATAATGGTGTATGTTTTTTTTTTATAAAAAATTTTTTTAATTAATAAATATCTTTAAAAAATGTTGAACAAAGTTAGAGCATAGACACAAGATAATTGTAAATGTATTTTATGAATATTTGACAACGTGTGTATTAACTTTGTTAAATTTTTGTTTTTTTATTTCAGATTGTCATCTGATGACTTCCAGGAATATTTTTTTGTTTTTGTTTCAGAAACTTTTAATTTTTTAAATGGTAATAATAAACATTTTATTATTAAATACACTCTTTTGAACAGATTATAATAAATATCCATATAATCTGTCAATAAAAAACAATTTGACTCCCATGACTGGTAGTTGGCTATTTGACAAGCACATGCATAAGATCAAATAATGCATTAATTTTTTTAAAATCCACTGATTCAGAGAATATTACATTAAACTATCTTTTTTAACATTAATTGGGGAGTGAGATCCATCGATGCTTTTCTTTGGAAATTCTTAGATGTTAAAATAATTTCGGATATGTAGTCAAAATTTGTCATAAATTATTTGTTTTCACTTTTAAGAAGGGGAAGTGGTTCAATTACATTAAAGTGACAGTGTTGTTGAATGTAAAATTAATTTTATAAGATCTTGTATCTTCCTTAGGTATCTCAAAACATTATTTTCGAAATTATTTTAATTTTTACTTTTATAAATGGTAGGTCATTTAACTTGATATTTTTCACAAGCTAGTTATTGGATGCCAGGTTAATCGATGTAATTTTCTAGTGGAGTCATTTAACTATAGTTATTAATATTATGTAGTTTTTAAAATCTTACCTCTTGGGTTAGACATCACATATCTATATATAATTTTCATTCCCCTTTAGTTTATTTTGACAATGTTAAATCAACATTCCAAATGTTTTGGTCCTTAAAGGGACATTCACAAAGTATATTGTGTATTGATTTTTAAAAAATTCATAAAAGAATTTAAACATATTTAGAAAGTACTATAGAATTACATTCAGTCTTTAAATATACTTTTAAAAAAATACTTCAATGCACATATCTTAGTCAATTACATAAGGCATCTATGTGCAACCAACAATCAGCATCAAAATAGCCTATGTAGATATGTATTTAATCTAAGAATATATATTATTACAATCTAATGATTGAATACCAAAACATATTAAGTTGTTCAAATATTATAATCTTATCCAAAATGCATACATAACAGATAGCTTAATGTCCCTCTAAGCTGAAGACTCCAAAATACCTCCTTTACAATATATATTTCAGTCAGTGTGTAAAACAATCCAGAAGTTAATCTAAATTTGCTTTACTCATATGTTATACTAATTTAGCAAAAGGAAGGTGCCTAGGTTTCTGATATTTTAAGCATTATTGTGAAATGTTTATTTAAAGGGACATGAACTCAAAATATACTTAAAGGGAGACAGTTAAAAAAATTAATGATTTATACATTCTGAATGAGTATTCTATTTTAAGCAACTTTAAAAATTGTCTCATATTATGAATGCTCCTTGTGATGTTGCTATCATTACTTTAAAAATAAGGCATTAAATAGATAATTTATTTGCTTCAGTACTCTGGACAGAACTTGGTTTTTTTGGTTGGATTAATTTATCCAACAATCATCAAGGACAACCCAGGTTTTTGGAAACAATTGTCCGTAATCTAAAATATCATTATTGATTTGCAAAGAAAGATAACAAGATAAGTATTAACATTTGAGAATCGGATTAAATTATAAAGTTGTTTAACATTTCATGCTCAATCTGAATCACGAACGCTAAATTTGTTTGGACAGTGTCCCTTTAAGAGATTTAAAGAGTGTATTTACTTCTCTTCTTATCTTGACATACTTTGCTTGAAAAGCATATCGAGATAGGCTCAGTAGATGAAGATTGGTGGATGCACAGAGATGCCTTATGTGATTGGCTCAACCATGTGCATTTAAATTTCTTCTGTTGAGGATATCTAAATACTAAGATAAATTGATTTACATTTTAAAGTCTAAACAATTTTCTATCTCTACAGATCATTTGATACAATTGTTTGTTTGTAATGTCTATTTAAAAATAAAGACGCCATTGCACAATAACATATATGAGCACTTCAGACAAATACAAGCTCGAGGTTTATTTACTAATAACAAACAAACCTGTAGTTTAACATTTATAAACAGATTATCCAAGTTACTGACATTATAACCTGAATTTGAACATTCAGAAATATTGCGTGGGAAAGTTACTAAGATATGAAACATTAAGGAACGGCCAATCAGAGTTCATCACACAAACACAACTTGAGTCAGGATGGTCTCACAGACATTCTAACAATATTTCAAACTTTTATCCAATCAGATGTACAGATAACTTGTCCCATGGTGCATCTCATGTTTACTTCACCATATAAAAGTCCATTACACGTTGCCATCTTTGTCAGTTCTCTAATGCCTGCAGGCAGTATATATATTTATATATTATATTATCAAACCGAGCAGGCATGTCAGCTCCCAGGTTCACCAAGGAGGAGAGCGCTGCACTGGTCCACGCCGTCAAGGACTTTTATCCCCAGCTGTTTGGGAACAAGAGGAGGTTGACAGATGCGCACGTTAAGAAGGCCCTCTGGGAGTCTATCACCAATGCGGTTAGATTGGTGTGTGACGTCCAGAGGAGCCAGGATCAAATCATGAGGAGATTCGGAGATATGAGGTTGCGCTTAACAAAAAAAGTCAACCTCTTAAGGGACTGGGTACAAGCCCGTAAAAGAGGGGGCAAAAGAGAGGCCCCACGGAAACTGTACCTACTCCCTTATGAGGTGACTTTATGCGAGCTCCTCAATCTCCGGGTCCCCAAAAGATTTAGATCCTCGCCATCCTCGGCCTCCTCTTCTTCCCTCCCAGCTGCGGGATCTGAAAGTCCTAACGCGGGGGCCAGGGCAGCTGCTTCTCCGTCCGGTGACCTGGGAGGAGATGGAGAATCTGAACCAGGTAATTATCCAACTTCATATAATATCTTAATATTTTTTTATTTTTTTTTTAAATGTGTATATAGTCAGATACTAAACCTATCCAGATCTCACAACATACACTACATATGATGTTTGGATATCTGATTTTAGATTAGTGACACATGAAATAGGAATGATGTTTCTTGCGCTCTACAGAATATGCGTCACAGAGCGAAAATTGAATTTCGCATACACGTTAACATGGGTTAGCTGTAAATGGCATTGCTTTATACATGTTGGTCAAATGACGGATGTGTAATTCCGCTTTGAATCATTGCGCAATGATCGCGAAAATGGAATTTCGCATACACGTTAACATGGGTTTGCTGTAAGTGGCATTGCTTTATACATGTTGGTCAAATGACGGATGCGTAATTCCGCTTTGAATCATTGCGCAATGATCGCGAAAATGGAATTTCGCATACACGTTAACATGGGTTTGCTGTAAGTGGCATTGCTTTATACATGTTGGTCAAATGACGGATGCGTAATTCCGCTTTGAATCATTGCGCAATGATCGCGAAAATGGAATTTCGCATACACGTTAACATGGGTTTGCTGTAAGTGGCATTGCTTTATACATGTTGGTCAAATGACGGATGCGTAATTCCACTTTGAATCATTGCGCAATGATCGCGAAAATGGAATTTCGCATACACGTTAACATGGGTTTGCTGTAAGTGGCATTGCTTTACACATGTTGGTCAAAATGAAATGTGAATTATTATATATGTGAAGAATACAGTATTCTTATTTTCAATATTATACATAATAAAAAAAGAAGAATCCAAATAAATTATAACATATGCCCATCAATTGATGAGAATGAAATAACACCAAAAAATAATTTAAGCTACAGTAAACAACACAACTGATTTAAAATAAGAGTACAGGATATATTTATCATGAATTGAATTGAGGAAACAATTAACTCATGGGACTACCAAAGGATTAATAGTTTTTAATTGATTTGCTAATAATGTAAAGATTTAAAACATGGCCTGATTTGTATTAATGATATCCAATCCTCATTTAATATATTACAGATCTGGATGTTGGTGCTGGATCCTCAAGGCAGGGCTTGTCACAGTATGGTATGTCTCATTTTAATTGACATTTGTCTTAGAAACATGGACAGAACATTACATACTAAATCCACATTGTTCAATATTTATATGTATCTGCAAAATGGATTTTAAAACATTTTGCAAATAAGAATAAATAAAACAAAAAAATAGGATTACATTGTAAGACTACTCTGATTTTTTTTTGAATTTAAGATATCCCATCTATTCTGGATGTCTTAATTTTAATGTAAGATTCTTTGAATGTCCAATTTATATTCTTCCCTTGTGTATTGCTTAATCTTATTTGTATAAATTTTTAAATAATACACACAATTTTGCATATGTTTAGATTTTAAAAATATAGATTCAATTTTTGTAATTGATCACGTCATTTAAGGGACATGCCAACTAAATTTTACATAGAATTATTTTTAAACGTGATTTTATTGTTTTGTTTAAACATTTTATGAGCTACATTGGTTCAGTCTATTGTTTTAGTTCATAAAAAGATTAATGGATTTTGGTTTAGGTTAAACAATGCATTACTGGTATTATCCGGCTGTTTTTCTATGCATAAATTGGCATATTTCCAAAAGTTAAAATCATGTGTTCAGATAACAGTAGTACATAGTTTAAAAAGCTATACAATTACACATTTAGAGCTTCATGTCCCTTTAATAGATGAAAATTAAATAATTCTTAGGATATCCTTAAATAACATATTAGATTGGAATTGCATGCTCAATCCCATTCATTACATCAACATATGGAGTAGAGAATTCATTAACACCAACCTTGTCAAATCAATATAATTTTATATTAAAGGGATACTGAGCTAAAATTATTAATGTTGTCATTCAGATAGAGCATGCAATATTAATCAACATTTAAATATAATACTATAATCATATGTGAAATATTCTATTGCTAAATGTAATTTAAAATCAAGAATGTACGTTTATCTGCAGCTCAATTTTGGTTGACCAACCTGGGTTTTGATTGATGATTGGTGGATACCTTCAACAAACAATATTTATTGAATCCAATATTGCTTATCTGCCTTTAAGATTAAAATGTAGCAACATTCAAATTATAATAGGAGTCAATGTTATATCATTTGGAACAGTTTGAACAGTGAAATCAATGATTGAAATAAATCATGTCAGTGTCCCTTTAATAAACAATAGATTCATTCATCTTTACATTCTTTGGATTAGACAATATTGATATATAATTCACATATTCACTGTTGGAGTTACTTTATAGATATCAGCATACTCTAACAGCACCATGATTACATATTTGTACTAATCAATTTGGTTTTGTATTGTGATAAATATGTGTTGTGTCCTAAACAAGATTACTGTACATTGCACAAATGGCTCGATGTGCCACATGTCTTTGTTTATATTTGTCAACAGCTGTTATTCAAAATGTGGTTTGTGTGTATTCTTTTAAGAACATTGATCAATGGGTATATTTAGATATGCAATAGCATCGTATGAGATGAGTTTGATGTCTAATATAGTCAGAAATTAAACATATGTTCAATACATCATTTTTAACAGAATCCCCTTGATTCAATCAAGCATTTTTTTGTTTAATGACTGCTCTATTCTTCACATTTTCAAGTTGATTATTCTTAAAATTCGCTACAGATGTGATTTAGTGCTATCCCAAATGTGTTCACTAATATATATCTATATCATTCATAGAGAGAGTTGGTGTGGGAGCCCAGAGGAATCCAGCACTGACACAGAGCCGCCTTTGCGGTCTCCTGGTAAGTCCATTGACTCATTTATATGTCATTGAAGGTGTATTGGTAATCAATATTATGAGCATGATTCTGATGAAGCATAACATTTGAAACAAACATATAATTTACTCCTCTGATTATATATTAATTGTCTTTGAATATTGAAAGATTAATAATTAAAACTTTCTTAGTCTACACCTTTGTTATTCAGAAGATGTATAGCATATGTTTGTTTCCATGTTCATTTTTCACAACAGTCATCAAGTGATACACACATGAGAAATCTTAAATGTTCTATGTACTATGCTTTTATGTTTTTAAAATTAATACAAACAATACATCGAAAATATGAATCATTGAGAATAACAAATCTAATGTCATTTGTATGCTCCATCAAAATGATGTAAATCATAACTTTGGGTGTGTATATCTTTAATGCAACATTGATGTGTGTCTTTGATCAACAGTAACATATGTTATAATATCTGATCTTAACGTGTACACAACATGTTATGTTTTACAGAGATTGATTTAACATGTGTGATGGAGGAGGAAGAGGCGGCCTTGAAGTCTGATGGTATGTGAAATATATCTATCATGTTTCCAACATATTGCTTTATTGGAAATCATTTTATTGAAGACATTCAAAGTCTACAGCTTTTGCACTTTAAAAAGGAATATTATTTGTCTGTTCAAATACACTACTGCCCCCTTTCTATATCAGGCAGCATGAAAATTTTTATTTTTTTATTTTTTATTTTTTAAATTTATAATTCATGCCATCATTATGTCACATGCATATTCCAGGCCAAAACACAATAATAATGTTATAATTGTACAGACAGTCATTGATATTCATCTGAGTGCCTATATGCATACCATATCCTCATTTCATAATTGTTTAGAAATTCAAACACACTTCGAAGTATATTGAAAACATAATCAATTTGAAATGCGTTGATTTGATTTCATGATGTATGAGATGTTAATATATTTGGATTATTTTTTTCAGATGGATCCTCCACCTCTGGTCATCTGGTTTCCGCCCCTGCCCAGTCCCCTGACCAGTCACAGACCCCTGCCCAGGCCCAGACCCCTGCCCATGCCCATGCCCAGACCACTGCCCAGGCCCAGACCCCTGCCCATGCCCAGACCACTGCCCAGGCCCAGACCCCTGCCCATGCCCAGACCACTGCCCAGGCCCAGACCCCTGCCCAGGCACAGACTCCTGCCCAGGCCCAGACCCCTGCCGGCCCTTCCCATTTGTCATTTCCTGTCCATCCCAAAAAACGCCCCTTCCCTGTCCCTCCCAAAACACGCCCCTTCACCCCCCTTCGGCGCTCTCCCCGTATTATGGGCCGTACAGCTGCCCAGACCCCAACTCACCACTCCCCAGCTGTACGGCCTACCCCGGAGCAGCAGCTCATCCCTCCCCAACCCAATCCCATCCCTCCCCAACCCAATCCCATCCCTCCCCAATCCAATCCCATCCCTCCCCCCCTGTCTCAACCTTCATTGTCCTGGGTGTCGGATTGTCCTTCCCAGGCACAGCTGTAAGTATCATTCAAAATCCACATTATAAGATACATAAAGGTACACTGAAGGCAAATTGTTTCTATTGTGATTCAAATAGAGCATGCAATGTTAATCAAATTTATAATTTACTACTCTTATCAATTATTCTTCATTCTCTTGCTATCTTTATTGAAACAAAGAAATACCTAGAATTAATTTTAAATAGAAAATAATTGTGGACATCATTTCTTTATTGTTGGATGAATGTATCCATCAACCAGCAGGGACAACCAAAGTTGATAAACAAATATGGCCTGCCCTATAAACCTACATTCTTGCATTCCAAATCTAGCTAGAGAATTCAAACATTTAAAGAATATGTGTAATTTTTAAATATTTGTAATGTCATGCTCTATCTGAATCAGTCAATTAAATATTTAGGTTCAGTGTCCCTTTAATTTGATATCACTACATATACCAATCACCACTACTTGGATCCAACAATTTATGTACAAATGTTGATACATTATCTCTTGTCTAACCCAGTGGGAATGTAATTTCTTCAGGTTGATATGTTTACACAGCTTGTCCTCAACGCCAAAATGTTTAAGGATAGGTGTGCCTACCACAGTATAATTAAAATATTTAAAATTGCTAATGTAAGTACAATGTAAATCCTTTAACAAGATTTTATACACTCAAGCTGTATAAGTGGATCATCGAAAACCAATTAAAGGGGACAACATGTTTGAGTAAACTGTCCCTTTAATGATTTCGGTCTGTCTGGATAACATATTTAATGTGTAAAGAATCAATTTTAACAAATTGATGTAAAGAATGATTTGTCTTTATGATGACAATGTATCTTTGCTTATTTTTTCTTCTGTTGTGTAATTATCCTTAATATTTGATTTATTCTTTATTTTAGGCTGTGACTCAGCATGGCTCATGCTAGAAGGTATAGCACGAGTAGAGCAGGCCGTGTTGAGGAACGCAGCTGTCCTGAGAGGGATGGCCGACACCATGCAGGCCCAGCTACAGGTTCAGCATATGACTCTAAGTCAGATGAGGCGTTGGAACTCAATGCTTGAATCTGTAGCTGGACATGCACAGGACGATGAAGAGGATGACCAGTAAGTGGAGGATCTGGAGATGCTCCAAGGTCGCAGATAAGAATCCTCTGTCCACATGTTGATGTTTTTGTTATTGTTGCCATTTGGCCTTTTTTTAAGTTTATTGTTGTGCCTGTTGCACTCTTTTACCTTGTCATATGGCTCAAATGGGGCTATGGTGTCCCTTGGCAACTCTCTTCATGGACTGTGATGCACTCTGTTACCTTATCATATGGCTCAAATGGGGCTATGCTGGCCCTTGGCAACTCTCTTCATGGACTGTGATGCACTCTGTTACCTTGTCATATATCTACAATGGGGCTATGGTGTCCCTTGGCAACTCTCTTCATGGACTGTGATGCACTCTGTTACCTTGTCATATATCTACAATGGGGCTATGGTGTCCCTTGGCAACTCTCTTCATGGACTGTGATGCACTCTGTTACCTTGTCATATATCTACAATGGGGCTATGGTGGCCCTTGGCAACTCTCTTCATGGACTGTGATGCACTCTGTTACCTTATCATATGGCTCAAATGGGGCTATGGTGTCCCTTGGCAACTCTCTTCATGGACTGTGATGCACTCTGTTACCTTATCATATGGCTCAAATGGGGCTATGCTGGCCCTTGGCAACTCTCTTCATGGACTGTGATGCACTCTGTTACCTTGTCATATATCTACAATGGGGCTATGGTGTCCCTTGGCAACTCTCTTCATGGACTGTGATGCACTCTGTTACCTTATCATATGGCTCAAATGGGGCTATGCTGGCCCTTGGCAACTCTCTTCATGGACTGTGATGCACTCTGTTACCTTGTCATATATCTACAATGGGGCTATGGTGTCCCTTGGCAACTCTCTTCATGGACTGTGATGCACTCTGTTACCTTGTCATATATCTACAATGGGGCTATGGTGGCCCTTGGCAACTCTCTTCATGGACTGTGATGCACTCTGTTACCTTATCATATGGCTCAAATGGGGCTATGGTGTCCCTTGGCAACTCTCTTCATGGACTGTGATGCACTCTGTTACCTTATCATATGGCTCAAATGGGGCTATGCTGGCCCTTGGCAACTCTCTTCATGGACTGTGATGCACTCTGTTACCTTGTCATATATCTACAATGGGGCTATGGTGTCCCTTGGCAACTCTCTTCATGGACTGTGATGCACTCTGTTACCTTATCATATGGCTCAAATGGGGCTATGCTGACCCTTGGCAACTCTCTTCATGGACTGTGATGCACTCTGTTACCTTGTCATATATCTACAATGGGGCTATGGTGTCCCTTGGCAACTCTCTTCATGGACTGTGATGCACTCTGTTACCTTGTCATATATCTACAATGGGGCTATGGTGTCCCTTGGCAACTCTCTTCATGGACTGTGATGCACTCTGTTACCTTGTCATATATCTACAATGGGGCTATGGTGGCCCTTGGCAACTCTCTTCATGGACTGTGATGCACTCTGTTACCTTATCATATGGCTCAAATGGGGCTATGGTGTCCCTTGGCAACTCTCTTCATGGACTGTGATGCACTCTGTTACCTTATCATATGGCTCAAATGGGGCTATGCTGGCCCTTGGCAACTCTCTTCATGGACTGTGATGCACTCTGTTACCTTGTCATATATCTACAATGGGGCTATGGTGTCCCTTGGCAACTCTCTTCATGGACTGTGATGCACTCTGTTACCTTATCATATGGCTCAAATGGGGCTATGCTGGCCCTTGGCAACTCTCTTCATGGACTGTGATGCACTCTGTTACCTTGTCATATATCTACAATGGGGCTATGGTGTCCCTTGGCAACTCTCTTCATGGACTGTGATGCACTCTGTTACCTTGTCATATATCTACAATGGGGCTATGGTGGCCCTTGGCAACTCTCTTCATGGACTGTGATGCACTCTGTTACCTTATCATATGGCTCAAATGGGGCTATGGTGTCCCTTGGCAACTCTCTTCATGGACTGTGATGCACTCTGTTACCTTATCATATGGCTCAAATGGGGCTATGCTGGCCCTTGGCAACTCTCTTCATGGACTGTGATGCACTCTGTTACCTTATCATATGGCTCAAATGGGGCTATGGTGTCCCTTGGCAACTCTCTTCATGGACTGTGATGCACTCTGTTACCTTATCATATGGCTCAAATGGGGCTATGGCGTCCCTTGGCAACTCTCTTCATGGACTGTGATGCACTCTGTTACCTTGTCATATGTCTCCATTTTCCTGATCTTTACCATATTATTTATAAACGTTGTTTTTTTCTGACATACTAATAAAAGACATGTCATTGCACGATTCTTTGTCCTCCTTATTCATGTCATTGATTGAAATCTCTATTTTATCTCATTGATCCTTAAAGGGACATACCCAAAATAATGTTGTTTCCTGAATCATATATGTAATACAATTCTAAATGACTTTAAGATTAACATCTCCAATGTATTTTTTTTTTTTGTCTTTATATTGTTATCTAAAATCTTTATCATTGCATGATTATGATTAGCATAGTAATTGTTTTATATATGTATATAAAGATTGTTATATATGTATATTTCAAATTTCACATCCATGTGTTTATTTATAAACTCTGCATGAATTGATGCACCTTTAACAAATGATCTGAGGATTGATACAATGATATAATCCCTGTAAAGTGTTAATTTTCTTGAAATAGTATTGTCTCTGTGTATCCTCTTTTTATAAATAAAAATCATGTCCCTTATGTGATGGTGAGCACAATTGTTAATGAATGTATTTCCATTTCTAAAGCGTTTTTGTCCTTTTTACATGAACAAGGACATATAATCTTAATAATAAACAATCTTATTGTAATGTTGACAGCACATGTATTTCATTTTCTATTCTATCTTATTGTAAAAGTGTAACCAAATCAATCTCTGTGTGTGGAAAACAAGATAGAACACAGAGCGCAACCCACTCTAAGTGTAAAATCATTTAATATCAGACAATAAAAAACGTGTAAATCGCACGTACAGTGTAACAAAGTAAAAAGGCACAATAGACAAATCCCAGATTATATCACCAAATGTCAGGGGTGTGATGTCCGTCACCTCGAAGCTCAAAATCCCCAAAACGGCTTCCGGATCGCCGTGTGCGAATTCAGCTTATGCCGAGGGATACTCCAAATGGCATTGGTAACAAAAAAGCTGGGAGAAGTTCCTTTTGTGCCGCCTCGACGCGTTTCCTCAGGCTACGACCTGACTTTCTCAAGAGGATGTTTGGAGTGACGTCACTTCAGTCTTTTAAGCAGTCCCGGTAAGGCGTGCCTCTCAAAGGAGTCATATCATTGGTTATGACTCATCAATGATGTTTAGGTAAGTCTTGCACGTTAATAATAAACACAAAGCCACTTCCTAAGACCAGGATCGCAGCCCTGTGTCATCACTTGGAGCGGCACCCACGATTCACAACACTATTGGGAAGTATTGTTATCTTCTCTAAACTTATTTTACGAATAGTGATTTGAGTTTTGTGTTATAACAGCAATTTACATTCCTCTGTATAGGACCATTGCTCTACTTAAATATTAGTTTAAACCTTCCATCTTTTTTAAACCATATCTCGATTGTTTTACCATAATATATTATATATTGCTTTACTTATTAGGCAATTTCCACTTAGACTATTTACATAGTCTTTTTTTATTTACTATTTGCCTTTAATAGAGAAGCGCTGCTGATTTGGGTTTCACCTATCTCTATTTGTAGTACAATCTCTGTGTGTAATGCGCATATTTTAGATGAGGAATATGTTTTTCCAAATATTGTTATAAAATACTTCTCCTCCCATATATGGCTATAGGTAGTCTGACCATATTTCAACTTGAATAAATGACCCGTTTGATCAATACATGTGTCATTATTGTTATTCCCAAACAATCTAAACATATCTTAAAACATCAATGGCATATGTATTTCTCATGTGTATCTTTTAAATGTTAAAGATATACACCATAGCTATAGTTAAAGGGACAGTCAAGTCCGAAAAGATGAATCATGATTTCGTGACATTCCTAGATATCAATCTAGACACATACTAGTTTCAAAAATATAAATACGTTTCTTAGTGATATGCCAAGCTGTCAACTGAGTCCTTGTATTGGCTGCGGTTTTTCTGCGATCGCGGATGCGCCATGTTGCTTAAGACGTCACCTGCCAGGCTGTCCAATTATTCCTTGTATTGACTGAAGTTTTTACGCGATCAAGGATGCACCTTTTATTGGATGGCGTTTTTACGCGATCAAGGATGCGCCTTTTATTGGATGGCGTTTTTACGCGATCAAGGATGCACCTTTTATTGGATGGCGTTTTTACGCGATCAAGAATGCGCCTTTTATTGGATGGCGTTTTTACGCGATCAAGGATGCACCTTTTATTGGATGGCGTTTTTACGCGATCAAGGATGCGCCTTTTATTGGATGGCGTTTTTACGCGATCAAGGATGCACCTTTTATTGGATGGCGTTTTTACGCGATCAAGGATGCGCCTTTTTTTTGTTTGCGTTCTTACGTGATCAGGAATGTGCCTTTTATTGGATTGCGTTCTTACGTGATCAAGGAAGCGCCATGTTAATTAAGACGTCACATGCAAAGGTAAAAAAACGTCTGATTGTATTACGTAGTCCCGCAATATTTGTTTGTGCACGTTAAACACGTTTGTGAATGAGAAGACAAGTTTAAAAACATTTCGAATATGGATTGTTTGCATCATGTTACATTGTTGACCCATAGCTGATAAAGACCACCACATTCTCTTTTGCTGGATGTCTGGTTGAATAAACGAACGAAAGCAAAATGTTTTCATGCATAAGATATTTCGAGGCAAGTGCAAATCTCTATAGTCCATGTTGTTTAATATGTTTGTCAACAATATGTCCCTTTTTATGTAAAATGACTGTTGTGTTTAATGTTAAAGATATCTAATTCATAAATATGCGCTATTGTGTTAGAATCAAGTAATCAATATGCATTTATCTTTATCATATGCTAAATATATGATGCCGACTTCTTCTAAATGTAATTTCGTCGTATATTCTATTAAAGGTTCATTAGACACTCACATTATAAATCAAAACTTTTTATTTTGTCTCTAGTTAGATAGTCCATTGTTTAACAAATACACGTTTCATTTTGCTTCTGTTCTAAGAAAATGTAAGTAATTTTCAGACTCCTCGCCAAGCCTCTGAGTTTCATGTGAGTACCATCTCCAGCTTTCTCCTGTTTGTGTAAAGGGTCTTTTCATATGTTAATGATGGGGTATTGTCTTGTTTTACGGTTGTAATGGGGGTTCATCTATATTTTCTATAGAGATAACCCTATTTTCTTTGAAAGTGTTTAAAGCTTTGTAATATTGATATCAGTATATGTTAATCTTGTTGTTTGTAGTAGTGTCTATTACATACAGTTCTGTTAAAAATATAGTATACTGTCCCTTTAATGCAAATGTTTATTTTTGTATCATGTATGAGTTCCACATTGGTTAATCTCCAAATATATTATTGTTAGCATATTTTCACCCCCCACTCCTAAAAGGACTTTAAACCATATTCATTGTTAAAACAAATGTCTTTCTGAAAATAAATGAACACAATAATGTCTCTTTAAGAAAATAGACTTTATTTAACACGTCAATATAAATCTGTTTTCAATATTTCTTGTTTGAACAAGTACATGTAGATATACCAACAATCTTCAAATATATGTTAGCATATGTAATTTTGTTAAAGGGACAGTTTAGAAAACAAATAATGTTTTGCATTATTCTAAAAGTCAATTTTGGAATATCAATGATATCAAAGTTTTCTCACCAATTAATCATTTGTCTGTGTTTATTTTAATTTGCTAGCTAAACCTATGAGGTTCGTGTGCTCATTTCTTCGAGCTTGAAGAGTGCATGTAATCATTATACAATTTGACCACTAGAGGGCATTTGGATAGCATTTGTATATGTTAAAGCTTGTGCTCATACAGCATATTATTTACCATGTATTGATCATTGATATCTAAAATGTTGTTATGTCAGAACAACAAATAAGTGTTCATTTTTCATAGTCATAGATACAAGGGTAAGCACATAAATCACACGTATTTCTCCATGTTTTGTTGTTTCCAACTTGATAATGCGTAATACAGTGTTTTCTTTGTAATCAATAATTTTCTGACTGTCCCTTTAAGCTGTGTTATTGGCATTCAAACAGTAATATGCCATCATGGATAATTGTAATGGTAATTTTGTTTGCGATTCGGGAAACAGTTTGGACATCACATCACAGAAACCAATCAATATCATGAACAAGGATAGGTATGTGATGATGTGGTTTTCACACACTTATAACCCACACTCTGCAAACAATCTGCCTCCATGGACCCGGTCCCATAGAAGTAGATTATATACAGAGTGTGGTCCACAAGTGTATGAAAACCACATCATCACATACCTATCCATTACACATTAAATAAAAAAAACATTAAACATGAAAACAAATACTTACTTCCTCTTCCTTCCCCTCTTCCCACGGGGCTGAGGCTCTGGGAGGGGCAACTGCCGACTCTGACGAGTTCTCCTTGGAGATGTTGTGGGAAGAGTGGAAGGAAGAGTACTGGGACGACCAAGGTGAGGAGGAGAAGATGGCTGAGGAGGAGAAGATGGCTGAGGAGGAGAAGATGGCTCGGCAGGAGGAGATGGCCCGGCAGGAGAAGATGGCCCGGCAGGAGAAGATGGCCCAGCAGCAGGAGGCCCAGCAGCAGGAGGCCCAGCAGCAGGAGGCGGACCAGGAGGCAGACCAGCATGCGCCTCCCGGAAAAAATTAAACATCTCTTGGTGTAGATTAATGATTCTGTTTTGCCCTTCTTCTATTCTATTAAGTATGTTTATTATTTGGTTTTGTCCTTCAATTATTTGGTTTTGTCCTTCAATTATTTGGTTTTGTCCTTCAAGAATTCTAGTTCGGCCTTCTATATTTTGTATCCGGGAGTTACGCATCTGGTCTATGTAGTCTAGTAGAACCCGCACCTCCGCTATTTCCTCTTGTTGTGCACGGCGGGGTGCCCGTGCACGGCGGGGTGCCCGTGCATGGCGGGGTGCGGGTCTTTGAGGGTCCTCTGGTTCCGCGGGCTCCTCCTCTGCTTCCGGGGCCTCTTCATCAGCTTCCGTGCGCTCTTCGTCACGGGGGGCCTCTTCCCTCCGAAGTGGAAATTCCTCCCCACCACTCTCATCCCGGGGAGATGGAGGAGGCTGTATTTGTTGTGCTGCCTCCTCCCCAGACTCTGTATATTTGAACAAATAAAAAATGTATATATTAGCATATTTCCAAATCAAGCTTTAAATGACTTAGCTTACGATACAATTACAAAAGCAGAATCATTAATCCACTTTGAAATCTAACAATCAATACGATTTCCGCATTTTCTAAACCGTGTTTGTGATATCTCTGTTAAATCTGAATGTTTTAGCGTTTGTTTTCAGTCTGTTTAAATGCACACCTAACCTATAGCCTAGATACTGATGTAACCGCAAAGTAATTGTGAATGCGTGTAAATAACGTTATAGCATTAATCTGATCCTTAAAGGGACATGAAACCCAATGTTTTATCTTTCATGATTTAGAAGCATACATTTATAATCAACTTTCTAATGTCATTTTCTTATCTAATTAGCTTCATTCTCTGGATATTCTTTGCTGAAAAGCATATCTAGATATGCTTAGAAGATGCTGATTGTTAGCTGAATATAGCTGCCTCCTGTGATTGGTTCACCGTGTGCATGGCTATTTCTTCATTAAAATATATCTCAAGAATGATTCAAATTAGGTAATATAAGTACATTTGAATGTTTTGTCAAATTGTATTCGCTACCTTAATCATGAAAGTAAAGGTTTGCGTATAGTGTCCCTTGAAATACATTCGTATGTGAATTTATTCTTAAATGAGCTTACCGTCAGATGAGAGTGGCAGGTTCCCGGTATCAATTCCTCCGATACCGACTACATCCACCTCGGAGATGCTGGGCCGCAACATTTCCTCCCATCGGCAGTACTCGATTTCCAGGGCAGGGCCGCCACCGGTTCCTGCGGAATGTCGGGCCTCCAGGCTTAACTTTTTCTTGAGATCCATTTTGCAGTCCCGGTATCGATGTTTTATAGAGTCCATATCTCTGTTCCGGCCACCCACTGCATTGACTGCATTCCTTATCTCATGCCAGAGCTTCCTCTTCTCAGTCGGGGTGGTCTTCTGGTGCTGCAGCCTCCTATACCTGGCCATATAGGCCTCGACGAGGGCCTCCTTCTCCTCCATCGAAAACCTTGCCTCCCTAGTCGCCTTGTCCTTCCCCTGTGACGATGCCCTCTGTTTCCCGGACTGTGAAGCCCTACTCTGTCCGCCACTGGGCCCAGCCACTTGTTCATCTTGAACCAAGTGGCTGGGTCCACCCACCGCTTCCACCCCCGCTTCCTGCCCCCCTTCCTGCCCCCCTTCCTGCCCCCCTTCCTGCCCCCCTTCCTGCCCTGTTCCTCTCCCCCTCCCTCTCCTCCCCCCTCTACCTCTCCCCTGCCTGCCCTCCATCTGTTCCCTAAACTAAACCCCAAATAATCAAACAAAAAGTGAGTGTGATGAAATGAAAGGGGTTCAAAATAAAGAACTAAAAAGACAAAATAAGTGCTGAAAGTGTGAGAGGGATCTAAAAAAACAAAGAGGGTAAGGAGTATTTAAATAAACAAAAAGAAGAAGACTAAAAGGAGGATATGTAAACTAAATGTAACTAGGGTATGGGTATGGGATGGGGTATGGGATAAGAGTAAATGGGATTACAGGGAATGGGGTATGGAGTGTAGTATGAGAGGGTATGGGGTATGGAGTGTATGTAGTGTTATTGATAAGTGTATGTATGTATTGAATGTGTTTGCGTGTAAATGTGTTAAGTGTACAGAAAAAGCACTCGCTCGCTAACTCACACTACTACTAATTCTCACTAACTCACACTATTACTAATTCTCACTAACTCACACTACTACTAATTCTCACTAACTCACACTACTACTAATTCTCACTAACTCACACTACCACTAACTCTCACTAACTCCCACTAACTGACTCTATCACACTACCACTAACTCTCACTAACTCCCACTAACTGACTCTCTCCCACTACCACTAACTCCCACTCACTCACTCACGATAACACTAACAACTGACTCTCTCACACTAACACTAACTCACTCACAATAATGCACAAACTCTCTAATCTTAAACCTTCAATCTCCAAAGACCCACCAGCAACACAGTGAAAGAAGCCATGCTTGTGTGGTGCTTATATACCCTGTGTAAATGTTTAATGATGTACCTATTTGCGTTGTAAATTGTGTTCATGTGTGCTTTATTAGCAATTCGTATTTGTGCAATGTGTATTAGGTGTGTGAATTTGCGCATGCTCATTTGGAGTTAGTATTTGTGGAATGTGTAGAATGCGATGATGTCATAGTGGTCGTTTTCTATAACATTGACCAATAGTATTCTTTTTAAATGTGAATTTGCGATGGTGTGTTATTAGTGAAGTGTTGTATATGTATGTTTGTCCTAATATATAGTGATATTGAATGCGAGTATTTTGCTAGTGTATGTATATTTTTTTTTCCTTGTTGTTATTTAGCGTATTTCCGCATCTTAAAGTATATGCGTATTCCCCGTATTAAATTTTATTAAAATTCCCCCCGCTTGTGAATGTGTAATGCTTGTGTGCTTTGTTGATTGATTGTTGTTGTGACATTTGCGGCGTGTTATTGTTGTGCATGATGTGGTATGCGTCATATGACCGAGCCGTGCGTATTTCTCGCGAGATCGAGTGTTAGGTGAAAAAAGCTATTTTTTTGCTTTTCCATTGATCTCTATGGGAGACTGTCTAACGCGGGCTGGATTCCGCGTGTGACATACACGCGTTAGGAGCATCGTTAGATGGTCTTTTTTTAACTCTAAATACCGGAGTCAAACAATGCCGTGCGTTAGACATAAACCACGCGTAGCGTTAGCAGGCCATCTACCGCCAAACTCCAAATCTAGCTGTAAGCTAGCTACAATGTAACTATTAGTTATATTTTAGCTAGCTTAAGGTTTATTTTACAGGTAAGTGTTTAGTTTTAAATAGGAATTATTTAGTTAATGATAGGAATATTTATTTAGATTTATTTAAATTATATTTAAGTTAGCGGGTGTTAGATTTAGGGTTAGACTTAGGTTTAGGAGTTAATAATTTTAATATAGTGGCGGCGACATTGGGGGCAGCAGATTAGGGGTTAATAAGTGTAGGTAGGTTGCAGCGACATTGGGGAAGGCAGATTAGGGGTTCATAAATATAATGTAGGTGGCGGCGGTGTCCGGAGCGGCAGATTAGGGGTTAAAAATTTTATTTTAGTATTTGCGATGCGGGAGGGCCTTGGTTTAGGGGTTAATAGGTAGTTTATGGGTGTTTGGTGTACTTTTTAGCACTTTAGTTATGAGTTTTATGCTACGGCGTTGTAGTGTAAAAGTCATAACTACTGACTTTTAAATGCGTTAGGACTCTTGACAGGGTAGGGTGTACTGCTCACTTTTTGGCCTCCCAGGACAGACTCGTAATACCGGTGCTATGGAAGTCCCATAGAAAAAAGACTTTACGAAGTTTACCCTAAACCTGCAAGACTCATAATACCAGCGGGCGTAAAAAAGCAGCGTTAGGACCTCTTAACGCTGCTTTTTCAGCCTAACGCACAACTCATAATCTAGCCGTAGATGTGAAAAGGGTTAAATTATGCCTATAGTAATACTTCTATTACAGTGTTATGCGGGCCCACTGGGACAAACTCTTTTTTTATGACAATACCAATGAATGTCCAATCAGTGTGTGTGTCATATGACACTCTTGAAGTCCAGCCCTTTGAAAGCCCTTAGGGAACCTATGTAGAGAGTGGGTGGGACTGTTCTCTATGTCACAGCCCAGCCAAAAGAGGAAATGAAGGGGGGCGGAGAAACAGAAGATACTAAGTAGGATTATAAATCGTTTATTATAAAATATATATACAATTTAAAAAAAATAATAATTATGCAGGGTTTGCTTGTACACTAAAATATTTTTCATTGCAGCATTCTTAAAGTATGAAATTTACTACCACTTTATACTCCTCCACTTGATCTCCCTAATTTTGCCCTCAGCTTTCTGGTCCCTGATAGTCTTTGGGAAATGATAGGGTTATGACCCTTATATTGTTGTTTGAAACCCATTGTGTTATTCAATTGGTATAAACAAAGAAGTTTGAAGGATTTGGGCTGGAGTTTTATGGTATTGAGTTGTAGTCAGTTATAGTTAAAGTCATGCTTTAAAATAAAGCATCTTTAAAGTGAAGGTCAAGTCTGGCATAGTCGCTCACGCCGTTCTGCAGTACATTATAAATAAGCTTGACGTTCATTCATGATTTATCCTAAATGTTAACAAAATCCTTTATATTTTACCTTTGAATTCTCCCCGTACTTTTTTTGTTGCCTGCTATCTTGCCAATATTGATTGACAGTTTTTGAAGCTCAAATCTCCAATCTCTGTTCCCCCCCGGGGCGTTCAGCCCCTTTTTCGAAACATCATTAGTCACTTATGCGCATGCGTTAAACACTAAATAGCGTCATATACCTCTCCTGCTCGTGCATGAGACGCGCATGCGTATGCCGCTTCATTATTTTTCCTCCCCAGCACACTCATTCTGCTCACTTGCTTTCTGGCATTCTGCTCCTATCCCTAGTGCTTGTCACCCTGCACCATTTTATCCTTTATCCTAATCTTTCTTATTCTGTCCCCAAGCTATGAAAGTTTTAATTCTGCATCATAACGATATAAAAATGTTCTATATTTTATTTATATTATAGTACTATATGATCGATAAAGGGTAGTCTGTTTATATATATATATATATATATACACTCGTTTACTTACCGTAAAATTAGGTTTGCAGCAGGGAATATAGAGTGCTTAGAGTCTTGACAAAAGTAGGAACATGATCACATAGTACTCAATGGCCCCTATTTATCAAAGGTCTTGCGGACCTGATCCGACAGAGCGAATCAGGTCCGCAAGACCTCGCTAAATGCGGAGAGCAATACGCTCTCCGCATTTAACATTGCACCAGCAGCTGACTCGCGGCCAATCGGCCGCCAGCAGGGAGCTGTCAATCAACCCGATCGTGCTCGATCGGGTTGATTTCCGGCGATTCCTGTCCGCCTGCTCAAAGCACCGCTGCTTCATAACTTGTGTATCTGGCGAGTGTGAAGACTCGCCAGAAACACTGCCCTTCAAGCTCCGTTCGGAGCTTGATAAATATGGGCCAATGAATTAATGTATTCATTCATTGAATACTATGTTTCACTGGTATGGACCGTACATTTGTTACGCATGCGAGATTGCGGTGACCCTACGCATGCGCAGTTTGTTTGAAATATTGCGCACAAGCTTTTGAGTAACGTAGTGAGCGTGTGGGACCGCTCTGAATAAGGAAGTGGTGGAGGAGAGAAGTAACAATGTAAACCGGAGGTATAATATATTATCATCTTATATAAAAAGTAAAAACGATAGTGAAAAATAAAGTTAGCGACTTTAATGCAAATAAATTCATGTGAAAATAGTCCATTAGCATAAAATTGACCTTCACTTTAAACATGTTTAACATAGTGCTCTTTCATATCCATGGTAGAAATTGTTAGAGTTTACGGTCTATTTAATTTCCTTTCATGGATCTGTATAGTAACCACAAGATTTTCTACAATCAAATATAGCATCCATATGTTTTAACATTTTTCTATTGAGCAGTGTTAATATTATTTGTACACTGTTTGTAAATACAAAGGCTTTTTATATCTCCCTTGTGATATTATGAAGCGAAGACACAATTTTGCATGTTAGTCCTACTGGACTTGGTAATTGGCATGCAATTATTGCAATACATCTGTAACACTCCTAATTACGTTTATGTACAGAACTTTGATTGCCTTGAGACCTGTAGACGCCAACATTCAATTAAGAACGTCTGTAATGTCAAGAGATTTTACTGGTTCACAAAGGAATCATAGGAAAAAAATATCTTCCTGGAAAAGTAATACAATTATTGCTTATGATTGAGAATCATTGTATATTTAGATATTTACAGTGTATATATCAATAATATTTAGTATGTATACAAAATATTAAATGTAATGTCTATAATAAAGGGATTTGGGTTAATGATAAAAATGTAGTACGTCTTCTAGTTTATGTTTATTGTTTATACTTAATTTATTCTATAGACAAAAAAATGAAATGTTGATTGTATAATATGCATGCAATAAACACATTTCCGAAGACTATCCAGTATGGGGATGCTGTTGACTTAGGGCTCGTTTCTATTGAGCCGCAATTGGGTTTTCACGAGGTCGCAAAATGAAAAAACTGCTGTCGAAAGCTATTACGCTTGCTACCAGTTTCTGATGAAAATAATAGATGAGTGAAAATTATAAATTTACAGCCGGTTTCCATTGAACGCACAGAGAGGTAAAATACTGTCGGAAGCTGTCTTAAACATTATGACAGGCTCAACTAGGTGTAAAAGAGGAAAAATACGCTTTTTTAGGCCTCTTTTCCATTGAGATATTAGAGTTTCAAATATGTATCAATATGTATTTAAAATAATATAGTCAAGCACATATCTCCAAAATTCCAACTAGGTGAATGCCTAGGGCAGCACTAAATATTACATATTTAAATCAATTTTAAAATGTAATAAACCACCCCAAAAAAATCATTAAATAAAAAATATTTTTATTTTATATTTTCATTAATTCATTGTTTCTTTATTTTTGTTTTTTCTCTAGAGGCAATCACAGGTAAGGAGGGCAGAAGTTAAGCTTGAATATTATAGTGTATGGTTCGATTACCATTGTAACAAACTTGTTATGGCTCAATTTTCGAGAAATCTGTCAGATGAAAGCGTTAACACAACGTTAACATACACCTAAACAAAGAGAGGGACTGCACGCAATGTGCAAAATATTTAAATAAAAATATGGTGCTAAAACAGAGCTGTTAACTACTTTTAGCTGTCAACAACTTTGGTAGCTGTAACGATACTTCAGCAATCTTTGCATTTCCTACTTTTAGTCTGATTTGCTTGTAGGTTAGAGGGGTTTTAGGGCGAGTCTGTACCATTTTGTAGGTGTGCTGAAGGACTACTTGGTTTGTCCTAAACTGATACTCGCCTAGGACTGGCCCTCATTATTCTCTTGTCCAGAACATACTTGTTTATATGCTCAATAAGATCACACAATATGGTGCTTAAAGGGACACTGAACCCAATTTTTTTCTATCATGATTCAGATAGAGCAGCAATTTTAAGCAACTTTCTAATTTACTCCTATTATCAAATTCTTTTCAATCTCTTGGTATCTTTATTTGCAATGCAAGAATGTAAGTTAAGATGCCGGCCCATTTTTGGTGAACACACTGTGTTGTTCTTGCTGATTGGTGGGTAAATTCACCTACCAATTAATGAGTTGGTTCTGAACCAAAAAAATAGCTTAGATGCCTTCTTTTTCAAATAAACAAAGCAAGAGAACGAAGAAAAATTGATAATAGGAGTAAATTAGAAAGTTGTTTAAAATTGCATGCTCTATCTGAATCACGAAAGAAAAAAATTGGGTTGAGTGTCCCTTTAACGTTTACACCTAGATTAAAGATGAGCATGAGGTTGGTGAGGGGGCCACGCAGTAAAGGCAAGATCATATTTGAAATTCTTTTAGCTCCGCATCACCTATCTTTTCCAGTGTAAGTTGTTAACTGAGGTTCCTGATGTTTACATCTATAATTAAGTAAAGTGCCCATTACACGATATTTCACATCAGATAAAGCAGTCTCCAGGGGCTGCACTGGTATCTGAAGAAACAATATGCAAGGGGATACTTCTTGGAAGCCCACAATGATTTATAAGCGGGAATGCGAAGAGAGAGACAGGGCAAGGCATGTTGCGGGTGGAGTCAGTCATTTTTTGGGTGGAGTCATACATGTTGTGGGTGGGACCAGGTAGAGCTAGAGTGGGTTGGGCAGAGTGGTGGTGGGAAAACAGTTGGGGCAATCATAATGCTGGGGGGGGGGTGTTGGTGATGTCACATAAGAGGTTAAAGTGAGGGAATGAGGGGTGTTAGAAAAAAACCTTTACATAGAGGTGCATGGGGGACTGTGTTTTTACTCTAAATATATATGTATATGCTTATATACATATATATGTATGTATTGATATGTGTATATTCACATATAAACACATAAACATTTATATAAGCATATACATATAAATGTATTTATTGCTGCCCAACGCTGTGTGATTTGCCCCCTGCGCTGCACTAGGTGGTTTGTCATGGCTGACGGCATGAAAACAAGGCTCCCATTAGAGCCTATGGAATACTCACTTGTGAGCGCAAGGCTTCTTGGCAATACAAACGCGAGGTCACGTTCGCTTTGCGCCTCACTTGTAATACCAGTGCCACATTTACGTGCGCTGGTATTACTGAGTGGAGCCCAAATATCGCACTCGCGTTACTATAATGTTGCATTCCACTCGCAATCTAGCCCTTAATGTTATTGCGGGTGTCTGCATGGTCGGGTTTATCACTCGTATTACAAGTTGAAAGTAAACACGATTGCCTGAGCCCGAATAGTTAAAAAAAAAATATTGCACAAAAACGTTATATGTGCTCAAAGATATGAGGTCTCAGGTGTTAGAAAAAAAAGGCAGATAAAGGGCTTTAACATAGACATACATGTCTAAAGATGTATATGTATGTGTATATTTATGTCTATATATGTGCGCAAATGTATTTATATGTGTATATGTATTTACAGACATATATACACATATTAACACATAAATACAGGTGTATTCAAATATATATATATATATATATATATATATATATATATATATATACAGTATGTATATATATATATATATATATATATATATGTGTGTGTGTGTGTGTACCAGAGACCTTTGCAGTTAAAGTGCCATTAAAATATGTTGAGATATGTACATCTCTTAAAAGGGCTAATTAAGTAAAAAATAGTTTGCATAAAAAAAAAAGTTTAAAAATTGCTGGCAAGTATTTTAAAATAATTTTCAAAAATAAGCAAAATTAGTTACATAGCCATGCTGTCTAGATTAGTCTGATCCACCCCCCTTATCAGTATTTAGCATCAGAAACACAGGCATTGTATTTCACAGCAGCTTATTTGCTTCTAGTCATGCTCCATCAGATAATGAGTGTTAAATTCTTGTATTCTACCAAAAGCAAAGGTAGATATAGATAATGTAACGCTCGTGGGATACTTCTCTATCAGACCAAACTCGTCCAGTAGTCTTGTTATCCCGGCGTTGAGTCGGAATGATAGGGAATATCCCAGAGCAGAGAAAGGTAATAAGATGAGGAAGGCGGAACTCACCACAGGAAGGACAGTCCCCAGCGGTAATCGCAAAGCAGTCCAAGGGCATACCACTAGAATAGTCAGGCAGGCAGGGTTTGGCAACAGTAAATCACTCCAAGGGCACACTACTAAAATGGTCAGACAGGCAGGGTTCGGCAACAGTAATACAATCCAGCAGTTAAGGGGTAAAACAGGTAGAGTAGTCAGACAGGCAGGTTCACCAACAGTAATTAGGCACATAGATACAACGATCTGTCACACCCAGGAGCACACAAAGTAACACCTATACTTGGGCAGTGACAGATTGTTTGTACAAACTTTAAATAGGCGCAGGATTCGCGCCACAGAGGTCTGACCGGCATTAGGAGCATGCGGCATTGGGGCTTATTTATGATGGTGCGAGCGGACATGATCCTATATATCGGATCTTGTCTGCTGCACATCGATAAATGCCGACAGCAAACGCTCTCAGCATTTATCATTGGCCGCTAGCAGGGGGTATCAATCAACCCGATCGTTTTCGATCGGGTTGATTTTTGTCGATTTCTGTCTGCTGCCTCAGAGCGGGTGGACAGGTTATTGAGCAGCAGTCTTTAGACCATACGGAGCTTGATAAATATGCCCCATTACCTTTACACAGTACAACTAACGCTGAAATATCTCACATTGGTCATTAATGGTGGCTTAATTTTCGCCGAACTTAATAAACATGGCTAATCCCTCGAATATACTGATTTGGAATGTGGGGGGATCACCTCGCCAATAAAGCGGAAAAGTATTCTTAAAAATCTCAGGGCCCAAATTGCTGAAATAGCAATATTAGTAGAAACTCACTTAAGTGAGGAAGAGCACCAAAAGCTTAAACAAGGCTGGGTCCAAGAAGTAATAGCAGCATCATATGGTAAAAAGAGGGCTAGGGGAGTAGTAATGCTCTTTAGAAAAGGTTTGAACTATAAAATACACCATGTAGAATTAGATGGCGAGGGTAGATTAGTCATTTTGGAAATGGAGGTAGAAGGAATTCGTTTTAGGTTGGTGGGAGTATATGGTCCACTACAATATAAAGCTCAATTCTGGCCTTAAACATGCTACTTTACCATATGTGATCGGAGGAGATTATAACATAGGCCCACAGGTACCGTTAGATAGATACAGTAATCCCATGAGATCACCCACATGATCACATCCCCTTCCATACACACAGAGAGCTACGATAACTCTAAATAAATTCAACCGTGCACTATCCCTGATTGATGTTTGGAGGGAAAAGAATCAAGAAACCAAAGATTATACATGTATTGCCCTGTTCAAGTGCTCACTATCCTGTATATATTTTTTCCTGGTGTCAGCTAATTACAAACCCAGAGTCAAAGAGATCACTATAGGCCCGGTCACAATCTCAGATCATGCTTATGTTAAACTTTCCCTGGAAATCCACGGTAAACAACGCAAACAAAACAGAGGGGTATTTCCTTATAACTTATACAAAGACGCTAACTTCCTTAGGCACTTAATTGGAGAGTGGAATGCATATAAAACCCTAAATATTCAACATCTAGCAAATCCCCTACTGTTCTGAGAAGCAACCAAGGCATTTCTTAGGGGTTTGATTACGAACTATGCAGCCGGCGTACATAAAAATTGCAAGGCCCAGGAATCCTTACTTCTAGGACAGCTCCTGAATGCACAAAATAGATATTTAAACACCCCTAATAAAACTAATAGAATGGTGTTCAAGCAGATCAAAGAGCAGAGGGATAATTTTTTGCTACATCAGACACAAAGGTCCACAGATAGAGTACAGGCTAAGTTCTACAGGTTCGGGAATAAGTAGAGTAAACTTTTAGCATCAATTAGCATCATCACGTTTAATTAGGCCCCCTAACACAGTAATGGCTATTCAGGATGGACACACAATTCATTCAATCCAACATAGAATCCAACAAAAATTTTGCAGATTTCCTTAATGCCCCTATAACATTGGAAGAGATCTCAACAGTTATAAAAAAAACTACCTCTAAACAATTTTACAAACTCTTAAAAACAGAGATCTCGGAATCATTAGCAACACTTTTCAATACTATTTTGGAGGGAGGAATTCCGCCCTCAGGAACTTTTACGGATTCACATATAACCATCATACTTAAACCTGACAGAAATCCCTTGCTCCCTGAATCATATCGTCCAATCTTCCTTCTCAACAATTATTACAAGCTATTTACTAAGATTCTGGCGATTAGGTTGGGGAAAGTGATGCCTAGTATAATTAATATAGATCAGACAGGGTTTGTCACAGGGAAATCTTCAGTACTTAATATCAGGAAGGTCCAATTGGTCATTTCACATTTCTGGAGAGAGGGAGTGGTACATCAGCAACCGCGTTGATCACCGGAATGTTTGCTGGCAGTCGACGCGGAAAAAGCATTTGACAAAATTCTCTGGGACCACCTTTACTTCACCTTGGCCAGGTTCAGGGTAGGAGGGAACTTCCTGGACACCATAAAATGTATCTATGCACAACCCCGAGTGGCTGTAATTGTCAATGGAAGTTTGTCTCCAATTTTCCCATTGAATAGAGGTACAAGACAGGGGTGCCCGCTTTTACCCCTGCTATTTGATCTAGCTTTAGAGCCTCTGGCATATTTAATTCATAAGGAAACGGAGGGTTTGGTAATTGATAGGGAAAGATTGCACCTCTTGCTCTACGTGGATTATATGATCCTTTTTGTGTCAAATCCAGATACCAACTTGCCAATACAGATGTCCATCATAACTGAATTCGGTAAGATCTCTGGCTACACCATAAATAAAGATAAGTTAGAGTTCATGTGGCTGACACATGAACTCTGTCAGGTCACCAATTTAAAATAATAAAAGAATAAATACTTTAAATACCTAGGAATAAAACTGACCGTAAATCCAAATCTCTAATAGCAGCATCCCTTGCTCCCTGAATCATATCATCCAATCTCCCTTCTCAACAATGATTACAAGCTATTTACTAACGACGAGATTACGAGTTTTGCGTTATGAGGGGTGCGGTAATAACTTGCACGTTATTGTCACCGCTCACCTACCTACAGAGCTGGTATTACAGGTTTTCATAAACCCGGCGTTAGCAGGTGATAAGTGAGCGTAGAACAAAATTGTGCTCCATACCGCACTCCAATACCAGCGCTGCTTAAGTCAGCGGTGAGCTGGTTGTCTTGGTGATAATTTGCTGAATAGCGGTATAAAGAGGAGCAACGTATATAGACCACTGGCCTAACTCTTTGGAACACTTACTATTGTCTCTACCTATTAACACTGAGAGATCTGTTTTGGACTACTGGTGCCACCTTTTACTGGACTTCATTTTGTGTTTTCCAAGTCTAGTATCTCACTTTAGACTCTACATATCAGGCACATACAGGACCCCTGTGACTGTGCTATCTACATACGTGGGGTCCATAGTGAAGAGATAGCTCCTCTAACCTTCCTTACATGGGCCCAGTTATTACCATCCCCACACAAGCTACCTACATTCCTTATTAATTGGAACAACAGAGGACTCCTGATAAGGCCTTCATATACACACTTGCTGCTGCACCAGCTTATATGTCTCTGGAGACCGACCCCAGAGTGTAGTATTGTGCACCTAACATAATCTACATATTGTTCAGCCTCCTTGCATTGTTCTTGTCACAATTGTTCTCTTGTTGAATTATATCCTGACTGTCAATTGCTGGGTTTTTCTCAAGTAACCAGGTTTTGTGAGCCTCTGAGACTGCATCCCCCCTCACCCCTTCCCGGCTTGGTTTTCCAGGCTGGTCGCTACCACATTCCTTTCCCCTTCCTTTGGTCATACCCCTTGTACCCTGAGGAGGGGGTGTTGATTCCTTGGGCACTTGCACGGTCCTCCAGTGAATTAACCTGAGGGACATATTGTTCTATATACCTAACTTGTGTAAATTTCATTGTATTTTATACAAGGGGGGGGGGGGGGGGGGAAAGAAAAAGAAAGGAAGGGAAAAAATATAAACCTGTACTAACATAAGCAAGCTCGCAGGTCTTAGGCCTCTCTTAGACCTCAGTTGGCCTACCCTTGACCATTGGCCTCAGATTTACTGCCCTACCACGTAAATAGGGTGGGGAACTTGGCTGCCTATAAAGCCTTCTCCCCAGCTTCGGCTAAGAGGACATTTATTGCCACTATTTCTTGGAGGGTCTGTGTACTGGACGCCGCATTATCATTTATTTACCTTACGGCTACTGGGCCTACCCCACATATCCTCACTGTGCCACTCAGTGCAGTAGGACCTATATTACCCTACCATACTCCCTTTCTATTCTTAGTCACCGGGCTATCACCCCCAGAGGGTACTTAAATTCTAATTATAATGACCCTGCATAGTGCACAGCGTTAACACTTAACCCGGCACTCACTAGAACCTATAAGCCCATAACTTGGGGTTTGCCCCATCTTTACCTTTTATTCAAATCAAGGTCAGGAGCATATCTACATAGGCCCAGTGTGTATAACCTCCACCTCATAGCTGCTGCGTCAGCTTTTACTGTCTTTGGGACCCCACCCGAAGTGTAGTGTTACATAACTGTATTATCTTCTTGGTTTATTGTGAATTGTATTGCTCCGTTGTATATATCGCTCGCACTAGGATATTAAGGGCAAACTGTGAGTCTCACCTGTGGAGATTGGTTGCTGCTGGCCCCCTCGTGCCTCATCCTTTCCGGCCCAGCTTGTCTAGGCTGGTCACTTCCCTTTCCCCTTCCTCATGGTCGTATCCCCTTTTCCCTGAGGTGCGTGGGGGTCTGTAGGGACCGTCGTATATACGGCAATTAGTAAGCTTATATACACTTGGTGATATCACACAAAAGATGATTTAATTCAAATGTATAGGGGGTCCTCAGCCTCACTCTCACTCTTATGTTGAATATCCGTGTTTCATATATGCTCTAGATAGACAGGTTTAGTCCTCTATAACTCCTACCTCTTGCAGGCTGTGAAAAAGTATTTGTGTTGCTGCAGTGTGCTGCAAAAAAAAAACATGCCCCGGCCTAAAATGCTGCACACCTTGAGGAGACATCCTAAAACCCTTTAGTGGTTAAGAAAACAGTCCTATACCACTTTTCCCAGCGTTCCACAGACCCTGCCCAGGGCGAGAGAGTGGGTAGTGACCAGGACTCTCAGGACGAAGGCTCTCAGTCGAGCGCACACTCCACGGCCCATCTGCAACATTATATCACTTGAAGAAAATGCTTGCAGCTCAAAACAAATCTATTACATCTGAAATTCCACGCAGCTCAGCAGAACTGCGGAAGGACATAGCTGAGATAGGAGATAGGGTAGATACCCTAGAATGGCAGCACAATGATCTGGCTACTGACCACTCCAGCTTACTCTCTTATGCCGAGAATCTAGCCGATCAAATAACTCAATTGGAACTGAAGCTTGCGGACGTGGAAGATAGAGCCAGAAGGAACAATGTTCGCTTTAGAGGTATTCCAGAAAGTGTTCCCACAGGCGAGTTACAAGAATTCCTTAAATCCCTTTTTTTCAGAATTGTTAGGCCCTCTTGAGGGCAACTTGCACACCATGGAGTGGGCACATAGAGCCCTTAGACCAAGATCGATGGCTTCAGACAAACCAAGGAATGTGGTGGTGTGTTTCCATAACTTTACATTTAAGGACCGACTGATGCAGGCTGCATTCAGCAAACCTACACTATCGGACACTTTCAAGGACATCCAATTGCTGCCGGACCTGTCAGCTTATCCTCTGCAACAAAGGAAACTTTACGCTCCCTTGACTTTGCAGCTAAGGAAGGCCAACATTAAATACAGATGGGGCTTCCCTACTAAGCTCATTATCACAAAGGATAACAAAACGCATGTTGTCTCCTCTCCTTAACTGGGCAGTACCCTCTTGGCAAATTGGGGTATCCTGATTGAACCGGATCAGCAAGGGTAAGTACCCCCCTCTAAGCTAAGGGCATCAGCCCCTGAGTGGTCTTTTAGAGATCGTGGAGCTAAGCGACAAGACCCATATATGTCGGATCAATAATCAAGACCTCAGGCCCTGCCGACCGCACATTTCAAAAGGGACATTATTGAGTCTGAGTTATGTTTATATCATGTTGTGTTTTATGCCTGTCTCAGTTAGATAGGCTTGTTTATACTGTTTATACTATTGTAATTTTTGTATGAGAGCAGGGCTGACCTTATCAGCCCTCATCACTAAGTTCTCGTTAGCTCCCCCCTGTTTAGGGGCCCATACTAGGGTCCTACTCAGGTGGAGTGGGCACATAGAGCCCTTAGACCAAGATCGATGGCTTCAGACAAACCAAGGAATGTGGTGGTGTGTTTCCATAACTTTACATTTAAGGACCGACTGATGCAGGCTGCATTCAGCAAACCTACACTATCGGACACTTTCAAGGACATCCAATTGCTGCCGGACCTGTCAGCTTATCCTCTGCAACAAAGGAAACTTTACGCTCCCTTGACTTTGCAGCTAAGGAAGGCCAACATTAAATACAGATGGGGCTTCCCTACTAAGCTCATTATCACAAAGGATAACAAAACGCATGTTGTCTCCTCTCCTTAACTGGGCAGTACCCTCTTGGCAAATTGGGGTATCCTGATTGAACCGGATCAGCAAGGGTAAGTACCCCCCTCTAAGCTAAGGGCATCAGCCCCTGAGTGGTCTTTTAGAGATCGTGGAGCTAAGCTACAAGACCCATATATGTCGGATCAATAATCAAGACCTCAGGCCCTGCCGACCGCACATTTCAAAAGGGACATTATTGAGTCTGAGTTATGTTTATATCATGTTGTGTTTTATGCCTGTCTCAGTTAGATAGGCTTGTTTATACTGTTTATACTATTGTAATTTTTGTATGAGAGCAGGGCTGACCTTATCAGCCCTCATCACTAAGTTCTCATTAGCTCCCCCCTGTTTAGGGGCCCATACTAGGGTCCTACTCAGGTGGACTACTTCCACCAATCCCCCCCCCCACCCATACACCCCCCCTCCCTTGCCCTACCCTATTCCTAACCCCAACTAAGTACTTAACCCCTCCAACTCCATTTTGGTTCACGCTCCCCATCCCAAAGCACTACGACCTACTGGTAAGGCCATGGTTCACCTCAGATTCCTCACACACAATGTTAGGGGTTTAAACACTATAGGTAAGAGGAGCCTTCTAGCCAAATCATTACGACACCACAGGGCATATGTTGTGCTCCTACAGGAAACACACCACCTAGCGCATGCCCAACCCACAGTCATCTCTAGGGATTACCCCATTTTTTAAGAAGCCTCATACACTAAGAAAGCCAGAGGAGTTGCCATTTTGGTACACAAGAGTGTAGCCTTTGAACTCATGCATTTAGGGACTCCCAGGCCAGATTTCTCATTTTGATTTGCACCCTTGACCATGTACCATATACATTGATCTCCACATACCTGCTGAATACACTTCAGCATAGGTACTTGAAGAAAATTCTAGGGAAAATTGAGCAACTCAAACAGGGTAGAGTGATCCTGGCAGGAGACTTTAATATGGTATGGGACGACAAGCTAGACAGGAAAGACAATCCAGCCAATTCAAAACACCTTAAGGCACACCCTGTAAGTGATAGATTTAGAACCTTAATGACACAGTTTGGGTATTTCGACATTTGGCGATCGCTACACCTAGCGGAGAGAGATTACACCCACTTCTCTCACCCGCATGCCACCTATTCAAAACTCGACTACATTTTCTCCCATGCCGATACCCTTGACACAGTAAAACTAGCCTCCATCTCTATCTGCCTCTGGTCAGATCATGACCAACTATTAACTGACATACGCTCCGGGGACGTAGCCATGACCAGACCGGCCTGGAGACTCCTCCATCACATCCTCTTAGACGTCCCTTTTAGGGAAGAATTGAGAAGGTAAATTAAGTTTACTATTAATACAAACAAGAATCCACAACTTAGGGATGACATAATTTGGGGGGCATTTAAGGCCACCATAAGAGGCCTCATTATTAAACACCATAAGAGGCCTCATTATTAAAAAACAAGCGTCCTTGCGTAAACAGGCAGGGTTATCGCTATCACAGGCATACTGCAAATTAAGGGAACTAGAACAGCATCAGCATACATCTAACACACCAGGACTGAGAGATAAAATTAAAGACGTTAGACTCCACATTAGACAGATTGAGTTTAAAAAGACCCAAGCCAATCTCCTCAAACTAAAACAAACCATGTATGTCAAGGGTAATAAAGCCGATTCTGTCCTAGCCAATAGACTTAGGCAGCGGGTAGGCGCCTCTCGAATTCATACTATTAAAAAAAGAGGTCAGAACTTTAAACTAACAACTCAAATAGGTCAGCAATTTAGAGACTACTATTCGTCGCTATATTATATACGAGATAATGAATCCACTACTCCAGCCCCTTCTGAGGCTATTAGCTATTTTCTAACCTCTCTAAGACTTCCCCCCTTAACACAGATCAAAAAGAGTCCATTAATAACCCCTTCTCGCTCCAAGAAATAAAACGTGTCATCAGAAACTTAAAACCTCTTAAAGCTCCCGGCCTGACAGGTATACGGCAATCTTTTATAAAACTTACATTCAGGAATTGTCACCGCTACTGCTCAGTTTCTTTAACCTAGCAAGCTCTGAAGGTGCTTTTAGCAAGGAGTTCGTCAAGGCAACTATAAATACCATCCCCAAACCAGATAAAGACCCCACACTTTGCACAAATTACAGACCGATCTCTCTGATCAACTCGAACATTAAGATTTACTCCAAAATGCTTGTAAACAGAATCTCTAATCTATTGCCAGGCCTCATAAATCCCGATCAGGTGGGTTTCATCCCGGGTAGGGTAATTTCCCTTGATGCTGAGAAGGCATTCAACCGGGTCCTGTGGCAGGTCTTGGGTACCTTTCAATTCCCAGAAAGAACGATCCTGGCCATCAAAGCACTTTACTCTTACCCCTGAGTTAAATCCCAGTTAGAGGACTGGGATTTAACTCTACCCCCTTTCCCATCACCAACCGGACACGGCAGGGGTGCCCCCTCTCTCTGCTGTTATTTGTGTTGGCACTAGAGCCTCTAGCACCCCAAATCAGAAAAGATAATACACTTGAGGGAGTAACTATTCATGGTACAACCCATTAGGTGGCACTCTTTGCTGATGACACCACAGTCTTCTACTCTAAACCCCTACAAACCATACCCAGATTTTTAGAGACCCAAGAGAGGTTCGGTAGTCTGTCCTACTTTAAGCTCAACCAACATAAAACAGAGGTCTTCATGAGGGGTTTCCCAGATGAAGTGGCCAAGTATATTCAAGATAAATATAAGTTTGTCATTAAGTCCTCCCATTTTACACACTTAGGTGTTAAGCTATCACATGATATTCCAACAGTGGTTAAAGTTAATTATCAACCTCTTCTGTCAGAACTTAGATCCCTAAAACATAATTGGAACTACAAATCGATATCATGGCTAGGGAGAGTAGCAGCCATCAAGATGAGCTTTCTCCCCAAGTTAACTTACTTATTTAGGTGCCTCCCGATTTGGGTACCCAAACACACCATACTTCAGTTCCAAAGCAAAATTACTAGATATATATGGCAGGGCAAGTCCCCTAGAATAGTGCACAAGACCCTTCAATACCCAAGAGAACATGGGGGGGAGGCCTCCCCATCCATAACCAAATATTTTGAGGCGGCGATGCTTATGCATATTTCACAATGGGGCGTCAAGGACTCCAACAGTAAGTGGAGATCTCTGGAACAAGCCTCGCTTCCCCATCAAATCTTTTTGGAAGATCTTATTTGGACTCCTCCACATTGCAGACGGAACCTAGCAATAGATAACATTATCATAAAAGAATGCCTGGCCACACCTTAGGCACTATAAACACATAGCACCCCACCCCTACCCTATCACCTCTATCTCTGGACTTCTGACGGGACTGCCAGACTCGCACGCAATCACATGGACAAGACTGGGTATAGTGAGGGTTGCAGATATGTGGTCACCTACTCAGGCAGACTCATTTGTTTCTCTAGATCAGCTCAGAGCCATGGCCCAAACCCCACCCTACCTAACCTTCGAACACACCAGAGTAACAAGCTTACTTTCTAGCTGGGGTTTCTGTCCCTCTTCAAACCGGCAACTTACACTGTGGGAAACTCAGTGGAAGCAGGGAAACAGACTGGGGAAACCCATGTCCGTCCATTATAACTTAATGGACAGCGTTGCACCAGACGATAAAGCCTCTCATATTCTAAAATGGGAACAAAAACTCAATGTATCCATATCTAGTGAGGAATGGCAGCGTACGTTCACACTCACAAAACAAGCCTTACATTGTATCACCATTTTCGAGACGTATTTCAAAATCCTCACTCACTGGTATTATGTCCCAACTAGACTAGCCAAAAAATTCCCCTCATCCACACCCCTATGCTGGAGGAAATGTGGCCAGACAGGCAACATGACCCACATATGGTGGAGTTGCCCCAAGATCAAACCACTCTGGAGTGCTTGTTTCTCCCTTCTAGCCGGTTTAGGGATAGCATTACCTAGAACTCAGGAAATAGCCTTACTCCACATAGGTACTTGTAGGCTACCTAAGTATCAAGGATATTTAAGTATATATCTGTTCTCCGCAGTTAAGCTCTCAATAGCTAGATCCTGGAAAGCTTATGGCTTATACAGTATGTACTCAATGGAGAAGAATATTTTCTTTTCTGTTGGAAAAATAGACCTTTTTGAACTAATATGGGCTGAGTGGAAATCCATGTACGACACCCAATGGTTCCCGAACATTGATGTATAGAGATTTCCACGATTTGATTTGAAGGTTATCCTCAGCCCCCACCCCTCTGTTCCCCTCCCGACAAGAGTATTAAAACAACCACCCCTTCCACCCAGTGAATATCCTATCCAGACCGCTAGATGCCTTCTATTGGTTTTCCCCAATCTCCCCCACTACCCTTATCCTGACCCCCCTCCTTTTACCCACCCCCTTATGGAACATTTATATGTTTTTTCTCATAGTCAGATAATTTTATTTTTCTGTCTATGTTTCTGAATATAACTTTGAAATATTGTGATAAAGGCAATGATTTAGCCCAGATGTGGGTTCCATTGCCAATGTCTCTGTTATTTTTTTATTTTCCATATCCTGTTATTAAGTCTATGTAATGTGTGGAGCACCGTTGGATGCAATGTTACTTATTTATTATGAAAATCAAATAAAATATATTTGAAAAAAAAGAAAGAAAGTAATTTAGTTGTTTTTCTTGAAACACTTAAAGAGACGAGACAGTATGGGAGATTTTTGGGTGTTGCTTTGCTAGTTGCAAGAAGGCTGTTTTTTAAACAATGGATCATGGCCAGAGGCGTAACTAGAAACCACAGGGCCCAGGTGCAAGAATCTAAGAAGGGGCCCCCCCACCACCCCTCCCCCCTCCAAAAAAGGTGAATTTAATACATATTTTTTTTATTACATTTAACACAGAAAAAAATGTGAATCAGATTACATGTCTGCAAAAGGAGGTACCCTGTGCCCACAGTCTGTGAGATGGTCTGACCCCCCTATTACTGTATGTATATATATATATATATATATATATATATAGTGACACTATTAAACCCCCCAGTACTGTATATAGTAAGTTAGTGACACAGTCTGTAATCTGCTGGTGAGATGGCTGGCCTGATCCTACCCGCCCAGTACTTTATAAAGTGACCACAGTAGTCTGTGACATGGTCAAGCCCCCCCCGTACTGTATATAGTGGTCCTGTATAGTGACACTGTTTACCCCCTGCCCCCCCCCCCCATGCTGTAGTAACAAGGTCTGTAATTTGCTGGTTCCACAAACATACACAAACACACATACATGCATAAATACACACAAAGTCACATACATACATACACACACACACACACACATAAACACCAATGGGTAAAACAGAAACACTAACCCCTGTAGTCATGTCACACTCACATGATATCAGTGCAGGCAGTGGTAGGTTAACGTTTTTTATTAAAAAAATATATATATATAAAAAAACAAAACAAAAAAAAACATTCTTTTTTTAAGCTGGGCCCCCACCCTCAGGGGCCCAGTCGCACCTGTGACCTCTGCACCCCCTGTAGTTTCGCCCCTGATCATGGCCGCCCCCCCCATTACAAATGTTCAAAACAACACTCATTCATCAACTCACGATAGAATTATATGACACCACAGCAGACAAAGACCATAGGACTGATACCTTAATGAAGAAGTGGGATTTAGAGTTTTGCATTAGAAGGGGTGCGTTAGCTACGCGTCTTTTTTTTCTAACGCACAGTGTTTTTTACGCTGGTATTTAGAGTTTAAAAAAAACCTTCTAACGCGACTCCTAACGCGTCTATTTTATATGCGTAATCACACCCGCGTTAGACAGTCTCCCATAGAGATCAATGGCAAATCAAACAAACACGTGATCTTGCAAGAAATACGCACTGCTTGGTCATATGACGTATACCACATAATGCACAACAATAACACACTGCAAATGTCATAACAACAATCACAAAACATAGCACACACGCATTACACATTCAGAAGCGGGGAAAAAATATATATAACTAAACGAGGAATACGCATATACTTGACGATACGGAAATACGGAAAATAACAAAAAGGATAAAATAAATGCACACAAGCAAAATACTCGCATTCAACATTACGAAATATTAGGACAAACATACATATACAACACTTCACTAATACGACACCATCACCAATTAACATTTACATATAATACTATTGGACAATGTTATAGAAAACAAGCACTATGACATCATCGCATTCTACACATTCCACAAATACTAACTCAAAATGAGCATGCGCAAATTCACACAACTAATACACATTGCACAAATACTAATTACTAACAAAGCACACCTGAACACAATTTACAAGGCAAACCGGTACATCATTATTCATTTACACAGGGTATATAAGCACCACACAAGCATGCCTTCTTTGACTGTGTTGCTGGTGGGTTTTTGGAGATTTGAGATTTAGTGAGTTATTGTGAGAGTTAGTGCAAGAGAGTCAGTTAGTGTTATCGTGAGTGAGTTAGTGGTAGTGTGAGAGAGTCAGTTAGTGTTATTGTGAGTGAGTTAGTGGTAGTGTGAGAGAGTCAGTTAGTATTATCGTGAGTGAGTTAGTGGTAGTATGAGTTAGTGGTAGTGTGAGTTAGTGGTAGTGTGAGTTAGTGGGAGCGTGAGTTAGTGGGAGCGTGAGTTAGTTGTAGTGTGAGATAGGAAGAGATCGGTAGTGAGCGACAGTTGGTTTAGGTGAGTGTACGAGTGCTTTTTCTGTATACGTAACAATACATTCAATACATACATACAGTTATCAATAACACTACATACACTCCATACCCCATACCCTCTCATACTACACTCCATACCCCATTCCCTGTAATCCCATACCCCATTCCCTGTAATCCCATACCCCATTCCCTCTAATCCCATCCCCTAGTTACATTTAGTTTACATATCCTCCTTTTAGTCTTCTTATACATTTTTGTTGGTTAAATACTCCTTACCCTCTTTTATTTATATCCCTTTCACACTTTCAGCACTTGTTTTGTCTTTTTATTTCTTTATTTTGACCCCCTTTCATTTGGGCACAGTCACTTTTTGTTGGAGTAGTTAGGGCTTAGTTTAGGGAAGAGATGGAACAGGAGGGCAGGCAGGAGATTAGTCAGGGGAGAGGGAGAGGGGGGAGGAGAGGGAGATGGGGGGGAGAGGAACAGGACAGGAAGGGGGGCAGGAAGGGGGGAAGGAAGCGGTGGGTGGACCCAGCCACTTGGTTCAAGATGAACAAGTGGCTGGGCCCAGTGGCAGACAGAGTAGGGCTTCACAGTCCGGGAAACAGAGGGCACCATCACAGGGGAAGGCCAAGCTGACTAGGGAGGCGAGGTTTACTATGGAGGAGAAGGAGGTCCTCATAGAAGCGTATATGGGCAGGTATAAGAGGCTGCAGGCTCAGAAGACCACCCCGAGTGACAAGAGGAAGCTCTGGCGGGAGATAAGGGATGCAGTTAATGCAGTGGGGGGCCATAACAGAGATATGGACTCTATTAAACATCGCTACCGGGACTGCAAGATGGAGCTGAAAAAGAAAATAACCAGGGAGTACCAACATGCCACAGGGACCGGTGGCGGGCCTGCACTGACCGTTGAGTACTCCCGATGGGAGGAAATGTTGCGTCGCAGCATCTCCGAGGTGGCCATAGTCGGGATCGGAGGAATCGATACCGGGAACCTGACACTCTCATCTGACGGTAAGCTCATTTAAGAATCTATTAACATCCAAAATAGAAAATGTATTTAAGGATAAGATTAATGCTATTACGCTGTTTAACACATTATTACGTAAACGCATTCACAATGACCTTGCGATTACCTTACTATCTAGGCTACAGGTTTGGTGTGCATTTAAGCAGACTGAAAACAAACGCAAAAACATTCAGATTGACCAGATAGATATCACAAACACGGTTTGGAAAATGTGGAAATCGCATTGATTGTTAGATTTCAAAGTGGATTAATGAGGCTGCATTTGTAATTCCATTGGAAGCAAAAGCATTTACATCTTTATTTGGAAATATGCTAATATATACATTTCTTTATTTTTGAAATATACAGAGTCTGGGGAGGAGCCAGCACAGCAACCACAGGCTCCTCCTTTTCCCAGGTATGAGAGTGGTGGAGATGACTCGCCACCTCGGAGAGAAGAAGAGGCCCCCCCTGCACAAGAAGAAGAGCCCCCCCTGAAGCAGAGGAAGAGCCCCCCCTGAAGCAGAGGAAGAGGACCCCCCTGAAGCAGAGGAAGAGGCCCCCCCTGAAGCAGAGGAAGAGGCCCCCCCTGAAGCAGAAGAAGAGGCCCCTCAAGCACCAGCAGGCCGCCGTGCACAAGCAGGCCGCTGTGCACAAGCAGGCCGACGTGCACAAGCAGGCCGACGTACACAACAGGAGGAGATAGCCAAGGTGCATGTGTTACTCGATTTCATCGAACAGATGCGTACCTCCCGGATGGAAAATATCCAAACTAGAACTCAGATGACCGAAGATCTTCGTGGCATTCGAGAAGGACAAAGAGACATTATAGAGATCCTTACAAGAATTGAACAAGGACAAATCCGGAGTTTACAGATTTAAGAAAATATGTTTAATTTCTTCCGGGAGGCGCATGCTGGGCTATCTGCTGCTGGGCCATCTGCTGCTGGGCCATCTGCTTCTGGTCCATCTGCTTCTGGGCCATCTCCTGCTGGGCCATCTCATCTTGGTACTCCTCCATCTCCTCCTCACCTTGGTCATCCCAGTACTCCTCCTTCCCCTCTTCCCAGAACATCTCCGATGAGAACTTGTCGGAGGGGGCAGTTGCCCCCCCGAGAGCCTCAGTCTCGTGGGAAGAGGGGAAGGAAGAGGAAGTAAGTATTTTTTGAGATGTTTATTTTGTATTTATTTAATGTGTAATGGATAGGTATGTGATGATGTGGTTTTCATACACTTGTGGACCACACTCTGTATATAGTCTGCTTCTATGGGACCGGGTCCATGGAGGCAGATTGTTTGCAGAGTGTGGGTTACAAGTTTGTGGACACCACATCATCACATACCTATCCTTGTTCATGATATTGATTGGTTTCTGTGATGTGATGTCCAAACTGTTTCCCTAATCTCAAACAAAATGACCATTACAATTATACATGATGGCATATTACTGTTTGAATGCCAATAACACAGCTTAAAGGGACAGTCAGAACATTATTGTTTACAAAGAAAACACTGTATTACGCATTATCAAGTTTGAAACAAAAACATGGAGAAATACACGTGTGACTTATGTGTTTACCCTTGTATCTATGCCTATGAAAAATGACCACTTATTTAGGTTATTCTGACATAACAACATTTTATACAATCAATGATCAATCCAGGGTAAATATGCTGTATGAGCTCAAGTTTTTCTATATCAAAATGATATCAAAATGCCCTCTAGTGGTCAAAATGCATTCTGATTACATGCACTCTTCAAGCTCTAAGAAATGAGCACACGAACCTCCTAGGTTTAGCTAGCAAATAAGAATAATCTGAGAACTATTATAAATTGGTGAGAAACGTTTGACATAATTTGTATTTTAAAAATTGCATTTTTCATAATGCAAATCATTATTGGTTTTCTAGACTGTCCCTTTAAAAAATTACATATGCTAACATATACTAATATTTTGTGATTGTTGGTATATCTACATGTACTTGTTCAAACAAGAAATATTGGAATAGGATTTCTATTGACGTGTTAAATAAAGTCTATTTTCTTAAAGAGACATTATTGTGTTTGAATTATTTTAGAAAGACATTTTATTTACAAGGAATATGGTTTCAAGTCCTTTTATGAGTGAATAAACAAATATATGCTCACAATAATATATTTGGAGATTAACCAATGTGGAACTCATACATGACACAATAATCAATATTTGCATTAAAGGGACAGTATACAATCTTTTTCAGACAACTGCATGTAATAGACACTACTAGAAACAACAAGATGACCACATACTGATATCAAAATCCATCAGAAAAAACTTTAACCACTTTATTAGAAAATGTATTTATCTATATTGAAAAGATAGCTGTAAAGCCCATTCCAAGTGGAAAATAAGACAATACCCCTTCATTTGCATATGAAAAGACCCTTTACACAAACAGGAGCAAGCTGGAGAAGGTAGCTGATGGTACTCACATCAAACTTTGAGGCTTGGCGAGGAGTCAGAAAATTACTGAAATGTTATTTGAACATAAGCAAAACTAGACATGTATTTGTTAAAAAACGGACTATATAAATAGATATAAAAAAAATTGTGTTTTTAATGCGAGTGTATAATGACCCTTTAATAAAATATACGACGACATAACATCTAGAAGAAGTAGGCATCTCATATATTTAGCATATGATAAAGATAAATGCATATTGATTACTTGATTCAAATACAATAGTGCATATTTCGGAATTCGATATGTTGAAAATTAAACACAACACAGGAACATATTGTTGACAAACATATTAAACAAGATGGACTATATTCATGGATTTGCACTTGCCTCAAAATATCTTATGCAGGAAAACATTTTGCTTTCATTCGTTTATTCAACGAGACAGCTATCAAAAGAGAATTTTGTGTTCTTTATCAGCTATGGGTCAACAATGTACATGATTCACACAATCCATACTCGCCATGGTTTTAAACTTGGCTTCTCATTCACAAACGTGGGTTACGTGCAAAATCTAATATTGCGGGACTACGTAATACAATCAGACGGTTTTTACACCTTTGCATGTGACGTCTTAATTAACATGGCGCATCCTTGATCGCATAAAAACGCCATCCAATAAAAGTCGCATCCTTGATCGCGTAAAAACGCCATCCAATAAAAGTTGCATCCTTGATCGCGTAAAAACGCCATCCAATAAAAGGCGCATCCTTGATCGCGTCAAAACGCCATCCAATAAAAGGCGCATCCTTGATCGCGTAAATCCGCCATCAAATAAAAGGCGCATCATTGATCGCGTAAATACGCCATCCAATAAAAGGCGCATCCTTGATCCCGTAAAAACGTCAGCCAATACAAGGACTCATTGGACAGCCTGGCAGGTGACGTCTTAACCAACATGGCGCATCCGAGATCGAGGAAAAACCTCAGCCAATACAAGGACTCAGTTGATAGCTTGGCATATCAATAAGAAACGTATTTATATTTTAGAAACTAGTATGTGTCTATATTGCTAGCTAGGAATGTCACGCTAGATAACGTAATACTGTGATATATGAAATAGAATCCATTAGTGAAAATAAGGAGATATTTCATTAGAAGCAGAGGATTTTTAACTAAACTATTTAGCAAGCAGCATGTTTTAAATAGACATCAAAACAATATTTTAAGGTTACACAATTATGTAAGACATTGCAATTTGAAATACATTGTAACAATAAATGAAAATCTTTGGATTATTGTGTTTCATGTCCCTTTAACTGAGAATTAATGCTAGGAGATGCATTCTGAAAATAGGGATGTGTTAGATATTATATGTTAAAGGGACAGTCAACCCCAGAAATTTTGTGGTTTAAAAATATAGCTAATCCCTTTATTACACATTACTCATTTTTGAACAAACACATTTATATATTAATATACTTTTTACTTCTGTTATTATCTTGTATCTAAGCTTCTGCTGACTGCCCCATTATTTCTGATCTTTTGACAGACATGCAGTTTAGCCAATCAATGCTCACTCCTAGGTCACTTTACGTGCATGAGCTCAATGTTATCTATATGAAACATGTGAACTAATGCCTTATAGTAGTCAAAATTTATTCAGATTAGAGGCAGTCTTCAAGGTCGAAGAAATTAGCATATGAACCTCCTAGTTTTACCTTTCAAATAAGAATACCAAGAGAACAAAGCAAAATTGTGGATAAAAGTAAATTAGGAAGTTGGTTAAACTCGCATGCCCTATTTAAATCATGAATCATCTTTTGGGACTTGACTGTCCCTTTAACTATAACTATGGTGTCCATCTTTAACATTTAAAAGGTACACATGATAAATACATATGTCATTAATGTTTTCAGATATGTTTATATTGTTTTGCAATAACAATAATGACACATGTATTGATCAAACGTGTCACTTATTCAAGTTGAAATATGGTCAGCCTACCTATAGCCATATATCGGAGGATAATTAATTTTTTAAAATATTAATATAAAGATATTCATCATCTAAAATATGCGCATTACACACAGTGATTGATTTGGTTACACTACTACAATAAGATATAATTAAAATTGGAATACATGTGCTGTCAACATTCAAATAAGATTTTTTTAAAATAAGATTATATGTCCTTGTACATGTAAAAAGGACAAAAACGCTTTAGAAATGCAGATCCATTCCTTAACAATTGTGGTCAGCATCACTTAAAGGGACATGAAATACCAAATAAAAAAAAAAAGGATTCACAGAGAGGATACTATTTACATGAAAATAACACTTTACAGAGATTATCTCATTGTATCAATCCTGGGATCATTTGTTAAAGGTGCATCAATTCACGCAGAGTTTACAAATGAACACATGGATGTGAAATTAAAAATATACATATATATATATACAAACATCAAGATATATATATATACATATATAAAATCGTTCCCATGCTAATCATAATCTTGCAAAGATAAAGCTTTACGAAAAGTATATTAAGGAAATTAATATAATTAAATTGGAGATGTAAATATTAAAGTCATTTACAATTGTATTACACATATGATTCCGGAAAGACCATTATTTGGTTTATGGTCCCTTTAAGGATTAACCACATAAAATAGATATTTCAATAAATGACATGAATAAAGAGGACAAAGAATCGTTGAATGACATGTATTTTATTAGTATGTCATAAAACATAAACAACGTTTAAAAAAAACATGTTGAAAGATTTGAGCCATTTGACAAGGTAAAAGAGTGCATCACAGTCCTTGGAGAGAGTTGGCAAGGGCCAGCACAGCCCCATTGGAGCCATTTGACAAGGTAAAAGAGTGCATCACAGTCTTTGGAGAGAGTTGACAAGGGCCAACAAAGGCCAGCACAGCCCCATTGGAGCCATTTGACAAGGTAAAAGAGTGCATCACAGTCCTTGGAGAGAGTTGACAAGGGCCAACAAAGGCCAGCACAGCCCCATTGGAGCCATTTGACAAGGTAAAAGAGTGCATCACAGTCCTTGGAGAGAGTTGGCAAGGGCCAGCACAGCCTCATTGGAGCCATTTGACAAGGTAAAAGAGTGCATCACAGTCCTTGGAGAGAGTTGGCAAGGGCCAGCACAGCCCCATTGGAGCCATTTCACAAGGTAAAAGAGTGCATCACAGTCCTTGGAGAGAGTTGGCAAGGGCTAGCACAGCCCCATTGGAGCTATTTGACAAGGTAAAAGAGTGCATCACAGTCCTTGGAGGGAGTTGACAAGGGCCAACAAAGGCCAGCACAGCCCCCTTGGAGCCATTTGACAAGGTAAAAGAGTGCATCAAAGTCCATGGAGAAAGTTGGCAAGGGCCAGCACAGCCCCATTGGAGCCATTTGACAAGGTAAAAGAGTGCATCACAGTCCTTGGAGAGAGTTGGCAAGGGCCAGCACAGCCCCATTGGAGCCATTTGACAAGGTAAAAGAGTGCATCACAGTCCTTGGAGAGAGTTGGCAAGGGCCAGCACAGCCCCATTGGAGCCATTTGACAATGTAAAAGAGTGCATCACAGTCCTTGGAGGGAGTTGACAAGGGCCAACAAAGGCCAGCACAGCCCCATTGGAGCCATTTGACAAGGTAAAAGAGTGCATCACAGTCCTTGGAGAGAGTTGGCAAGGGCCAGCACAGCCCCATTGGAGCCATTTGACAAGGTAAAAGAGTGCATCACAGTCCTTGGAGAGAGTTGGCAAGTGCCAGCACAACCCCATTGGAGCCATTTGACAAGGTAAAAGAGTGCATCACAGTCCTTGGAGGGAGTTGACAAGGGCCAACAAAGGCCAGCATAGCCACATTGGAGCCATTTGACAAGGTAAAAGAGTGCAACAGGCACAACAATAATCAAAAAAGGCCAAATGGCAACAATAAAAAACAGAACAGCAACATGTGGACGGAATATTCTTATCTGCACCCTTGGAGCATCTCCAGATCCTCCACTTATTGGGCATCCCCTTCATCGTCCTGTGCCTGTCCAGCTCCAGATTCAAGCATTGACTCTACATGCATCATACGTTGTAGAGTCAAACGCTGAACCTGTAGCTGGGCATGCATGGTGTCGTTCATCCCTCTCAGGACCACTGCGTTCCTCAACACGGCCTGCTCTACGCGTGCTAGAGCATCTAGCATGAGCCATGTTGAGTCACAGCCTAAAATAAATAAAAATAAAAATATTAATGATAATTACACAACATAATAAAAAATTAGCAAAGATACATTGTCATCATAAAGACAAATCATTCTTTAAATTAATTTGTGGAAATTGATTATTTACACATTAAATATGTTATTCAGACATAAACCATTAAAGGGACAGTTTACTCAAACATGTTCTCCCCTTTAATTGGTTTTCAATAATCCACTTTTACAGCTTGAGTGTAAAAAATCTTGTAAAAGGATTTCCATTGTACTTACATTGACAATTTAAATAGTTTAGTTATACTGTGGTATCCACACCTATCCTTAAACATTTTGCTGTTGAGGACAAGCTGTGTAAACATAGCAACCAGAAGAAATTACATTCCCACTGGGTTATACAAGAGATAATGTATGAAAAATTTAAAATAAATTGTTGGATCCAAGTAGTGGTGATTGGTATATGTAGTGATTTATATATTTCAATCAATGACATGAATAAAGAGGACAAAGAATCGTTGAATGACATGTATTTTATTAGTATGTCATAAAACATCAACAACGTTTAAAAAAAACATGTTGAAAGATCATTAAAATTGGAGCCATTTGACAAGGTAAAAGAGTGCATCACAGTCCATGGAGAGAGTTGGGGCAAGGGCCAGCACAGCCCCATTGGAGCCATTTGACAAGGTAAAAGAGTGCATCACAGTCCTTGGAGAGAGTTGACAAGGGCCAGCACAGCCCCATTGGATCCATTTGACAAGGTAAAAGAGTGCATCACAGTCCTTGGAGGGAGTTGACAAGGGCCAACAAAGGCCAGCACAGCCCCATTGGAGCCATTTGACAAGGTAAAAGAGTGCATCACAGTCCTTGGAGAGAGTTGGCAAGGGCCAGCACAGCCCCATTGGAGCCATTTGACAAGGTAAAAGAGTGCATCACAGTCCTTGGAGGGAGTTGACAAGGGCCAACAAAGGCCAGCACAGCCCCATTGGAGCCATTTGACAAGGTAAAAGAGTGCATCACAGTCCTTGGAGAGAGTTGGCAAGGGCCAGCACAGCCCCATTGGAGCCATTTGACAAGGTAAAAGAGTGCATCACAGTCCTTGGAGAGAGTTGGCAAGTGCCAGCACAGCCCCATTGGAGCCATTTGACAAGGTAAAAGAGTGCATCACAGTCCTTGGAGGGAGTTGACAAGGGCCAACAAAGGCCAGCACAGCCCCATTGGAGCCATTTGACAAGGTAAAAGAGTGCAACAGGCACAACAATAATCAAAAAAGGCCAAATGGCAACAATAAAAAACAGAACAGCAACATGTGGACGGAAGATTCTTATCTGCGCCCTTGGAGCATCTCCAGATCCTCCACTTATTGGGCATCCCCTTCATCGTCCTGTGCCTGTCCAGCTCCAGATTCAAGCATTGACTCTACATGCATCATACGTTGTAGAGTCAAACGCTGAACCTGTAGCTGGGCATGCATGGTGTCGTTCATCCCTCTCAGGACCACTGCGTTCCTCAACACGGCCTGCTCTACGCGTGCTAGAGCTTCTAGCATGAGCCATGTTGAGTCACAGCCTAAAATAAAGAAAAATAAAAATATTAATGATAATTACACAACATAATAAAAAATGAGCAAAGATACATTGTCATCATAAAGACAAATCATTCTTTAAATTAATTTGTGGAAATTGATTATTTACACATTAAATATGTTATTCAGACATAAACCATTAAAGGGACAGTTTACTCAAACATGTTCTCCCCTTTAATTGGTTTTCAATGATCCACTTTTACAGCTTGAGTGTATAAAATCTTGTAAAAGGATTTCCATTGTACTTACATTGACAATTTAAATAGTTTAGTTATACTGTGGTATCCACACCTATCCTTAAACATTTTGGTGTTGAGGCCAAGCTGTGTAAACATAGCAACCAGAAGAAATTACATTCCCACTGGGTTATACAAGAGATAATGTATGAAAAATTTAAAATTAATTGTTGGATCCAAGTAGTGGTGATTGGTATATGTAGTGATTTATATATTTCAATCAATGACATGAATAAAAAGGACAAAGAATCGTTGAATGACATGTATTTTATTAGTATGTCATAAAACATAAACAACGTTTAAAAAAAACATGTTGAAAGATCATTAAAATTTGAGCCATTTGACAAGGTAAAAGAGTGCATCACAGTCCTTGGAGAGAGTTGGCAAGGGCCAGCACAGCCCCATTGGAGCCATTTGACAATGTAAAAGAGTGCATCACAGTCCTTGGAGGGAGTTGACAAGGGCCAACAAAGGCCAGCACAGCCCCATTGGAGCCATTTGACAAGGTAAAAGAGTGCATCACAGTCCTTGGAGAGAGTTGGCAAGGGCCAGCACAGCCCCATTGGAGCCATTTGACAAGGTAAAAGAGTGCATCACAGTCCTTGGAGAGAGTTGGCAAGTGCCAGCACAACCCCATTGGAGCCATTTGACAAGGTAAAAGAGTGCATCACAGTCCTTGGAGGGAGTTGACAAGGGCCAACAAAGGCCAGCATAGCCACATTGGAGCCATTTGACAAGGTAAAAGAGTGCAACAGGCACAACAATAATCAAAAAAGGCCAAATGGCAACAATAAAAAACAGAACAGCAACATGTGGACGGAATATTCTTATCTGCACCCTTGGAGCATCTCCAGATCCTCCACTTATTGGGCATCCCCTTCATCGTCCTGTGCCTGTCCAGCTCCAGATTCAAGCATTGACTCTACATGCATCATACGTTGTAGAGTCAAACGCTGAACCTGTAGCTGGGCATGCATGGTGTCGTTCATCCCTCTCAGGACCACTGCGTTCCTCAACACGGCCTGCTCTACGCGTGCTAGAGCTTCTAGCATGAGCCATGTTGAGTCACAGCCTAAAATAAAGAAAAATAAAAATATTAATGATAATTACACAACATAATAAAAAATGAGCAAAGATACATTGTCATCATAAAGACAAATCATTCTTTAAATTAATTTGTGGAAATTGATTATTTACACATTAAATATGTTATTCAGGCATAAACCATTAAAGGGACAGTTTACTCAAACATGTTCTCCCCTTTAATTGGTTTTCAATAATCCACTTTTACAGCTTGAGTGTAAAAAATCTTGTAAAAGGATTTCCATTGTACTTACATTGACAATTTAAATAGTTTAGTTATACTGTGGTATCCACACCTATCCTTAAACATTTTGGTGTTGAGGCCAAGCTGTGTAAACATAGCAACCAGAAGAAATTACATTCCCACTGGGTTATACAAGAGATAATGTATGAAAAATTTAAAATAAATTGTTGGATCCAAGTAGTGGTGATTGGTATATGTAGTGATTTATATATTTCAATCAATGACATGAATAAAGAGGACAAAGAATCGTTGAATGACATGTATTTTATTAGTATGTCATAAAAGATCAACAACGTTTAAAAAAAACATGTTGAAAGATCATTAAAATTGGAGCCATTTGACAAGGTAAAAGAGTGCATCACAGTCCATGGAGAGAGTTGGGGCAAGGGCCAGCACAGCCCCATTGGAGCCATTTGACAAGGTAAAAGAGTGCATCACAGTCCTTGGAGAGAGTTGACAAGGGCCAGCACAGCCCCATTGGATCCATTTGACAAGGTAAAAGAGTGCATCACAGTCCTTGGAGGGAGTTGACAAGGGCCAACAAAGGCCAGCACAGCCCCATTGGAGCCATTTGACAAGGTAAAAGAGTGCATCACAGTCCTTGGAGAGAGTTGGCAAGGGCCAGCACAGCCCCATTGGAGCCATTTGACAAGGTAAAAGAGTGCATCACAGTCCTTGGAGGGAGTTGACAAGGGCCAACAAAGGCCAGCACAGCCCCATTGGAGCCATTTGACAAGGTAAAAGAGTGCATCACAGTCCTTGGAGAGAGTTGGCAAGGGCCAGCACAGCCCCATTGGAGCCATTTGACAAGGTAAAAGAGTGCATCACAGTCCTTGGAGAGAGTTGGCAAGTGCCAGCACAGCCCCATTGGAGCCATTTGACAAGGTAAAAGAGTGCATCACAGTCCTTGGAGGGAGTTGACAAGGGCCAACAAAGGCCAGCACAGCCCCATTGGAGCCATTTGACAAGGTAAAAGAGTGCAACAGGCACAACAATAATCAAAAAAGGCCAAATGGCAACAATAAAAAACAGAACAGCAACATGTGGACGGAAGATTCTTATCTGCGCCCTTGGAGCATCTCCAGATCCTCCACTTATTGGGCATCCCCTTCATCGTCCTGTGCCTGTTCAGCTCCAGATTCAAGCATTGACTCTACATGCATCATACGTTGTAGAGTCAAACGCTGAACCTGTAGCTGGGCATGCATGGTGTCGTTCATCCCTCTCAGGACCACTGCGTTCCTCAACACGGCCTGCTCTACGCGTGCTAGAGCTTCTAGCATGAGCCATGTTGAGTCACAGCCTAAAATAAAGAAAAATAAAAATATTAATGATAATTACACAACATAATAAAAAATGAGCAAAGATACATTGTCATCATAAAGACAAATCATTCTTTAAATTAATTTGTGGAAATTGATTATTTACACATTAAATATGTTATTCAGACATAAACCATTAAAGGGACAGTTTACTCAAACATGTTCTCCCCTTTAATTGGTTTTCAATGATCCACTTTTACAGCTTGAGTGCATAAAATCTTGTAAAAGGATTTCCATTGTACTTACATTGACAATTTAAATAGTTTAGTTATACTGTGGTATCCACACCTATCCTTAAACATTTTGGTGTTGAGGCCAAGCTGTGTAAACATAGCAACCAGAAGAAATTACATTCCCACTGGGTTATACAAGAGATAATGTATGAAAAATGTAAAATTAATTGTTGGATCCAAGTAGTGGTGATTGGTATATGTAGTGATTTATATATTTCAATCAATGACATGAATAAAAAGGACAAAGAATCGTTGAATGACATGTATTTTATTAGTATGTCATAAAACATAAACAACGTTTAAAAAAAACATGTTGAAAGATCATTAAAATTTGAGCCATTTGACAAGGTAAAAGAGTGCATCACAGTCCATGGAGAGAGTTGGGGCAAGGGCCAGCACAGCCCCATTGGAGCCATTTGACAAGGTAAAAGAGTGCATCACAGTCCTTGGAGAGAGTTGACAAGGGCCAACAAAGGCCAGCACAGCCCCATTGGAGCCATTTGACAAGGTAAAAGAGTGCATCACAGTCCTTGGAGAGAGTTGGCAAGGGCCAGCACAGCCCCATTGGAGCCATTTGACAAGGTAACAGAGTGCATCACAGTCCTTGGAGAGAGTTGACAAGGGCCAACAAAGGCCAGCACAGCCCCATTGGAGCCATTTGACAAGGTAAAAGAGTGCATCGCAGTCCTTGGAGAGAGTTGGCAAGGGCCAGCACAGCCCCATTGGAGCCATTTGACAAGGTAAAAGAGTGCATCACAGTCCTTGGAGAGAGTTGGCAAGGGCCAGCACAGCCCCATTGGAGCCATTTGACAAGGTAAAAGAGTGCATCACAGTCCTTGGAGGGAGTTGACAAGGGCCAACAAAGGCCAGCATAGCCACATTGGAGCCATTTGACAAGGTAAAAGAGTGCAACAGGCACAACAATAATCAAAAAAGGCCAAATGGCAACAATAAAAAAAAGAGTGCATCACAGTCCTTGGAGAGAGTTGACAAGGGCCAGCACAGCCCCATTGGATCCATTTGACAAGGTAAAAGAGTGCATCACAGTCCTTGGAGGGAGTTGACAAGGGCCAACAAAGGCCAGCACAGCCCCATTGGAGCCATTTGACAAGGTAAAAGAGTGCATCACAGTCCTTGGAGAGAGTTGGCAAGGGCCAGCACAGCCCCATTGGAGCCATTTGACAAGGTAAAAGAGTGCATCACAGTCCTTGGAGGGAGTTGACAAGGGCCAACAAAGGCCAGCACAGCCCCATTGGAGCCATTTGACAAGGTAAAAGAGTGCATCACAGTCCTTGGAGAGAGTTGGCAAGGGCCAGCACAGCCCCATTGGAGCCATTTGACAAGGTAAAAGAGTGCATCACAGTCCTTGGAGAGAGTTGGCAACAGCTTGAGTGTATAAAATCTTGTAAAAGGATTTCCATTGTACTTACATTGACAATTTAAATAGTTTAGTTATACTGTGGTATCCACACCTATCCTTAAACATTTTGGTGTTGAGGCCAAGCTGTGTAAACATAGCAACCAGAAGAAATTACATTCCCACTGGGTTATACAAGAGATAATGTATGAAAAATGTAAAATTAATTGTTGGATCCAAGTAGTGGTGATTGGTATATGTAGTGATTTATATATTTCAATCAATGACATGAATAAAAAGGACAAAGAATCGTTGAATGACATGTATTTTATTAGTATGTCATAAAACATAAACAACGTTTAAAAAAAACATGTTGAAAGATTATTAAAATTGGAGCCATTTGACAAAATAAAAGAGTGCATCACAGTCCATGGAGAGAGTTGGGGCAAGGGCCAGCACAGCCCCATTGGAGCCATTTGACAAGGTAAAAGAGTGCATCACAGTCCTTGGAGAGAGTTGAAAAGGGCCAGCACAGCCCCATTGGATCCATTTGACAAGGTAAAAGAGTGCATCACAGTCCTTGGTGAGAGTTGACAAGGGCCAACAAAGGCCAGCACAGCCGCATTGGAGCCATTTGACAAGGTAAAAGAGTGCATCACAGTCCTTGGAGAGAGTTGGCAAGGGCCAGCACAGCCCCATTGGAGCCATTTGACAAGGTAACAGAGTGCATCAAAGTCCTTGGAGAGAGTTGAGAAGGGCCAACAAAGGCCAGCACAGCCCCATTGGAGCCATTTGACAAGGTAAAAGAGTGCATCACAGTCCTTGGAGAGAGTTGGCAAGGGCCAGCACAGCCCCATTCGAGCCATTTGACAAGGTAAAAGAGTGCATCACAGTCCTTGGAGAGAGTTGGCAAGGGCCAGCACAGCCCCATTGGAGCCATTTGACAAGGTAAAAGAGTGCATCACAGTCCTTGGAGGGAGTTGACAAGGGCCAACAAAGGCCAGCACAGCCCCATTGGAGCCATTTGACAAGGTAAAAGAGTGCATCACAGTCCTTGGAGAGAGTTGGCAAGGGCCAGCACAGCCCCATTGGAGCCATTTGACAAGGTAAAAGAGTGCATCACAGTCCTTGGAGAGAGTTGGCAAGGGCCAGCACAGCCCCATTGGAGCCATTTGACAAGGTAAAAGAGTGCATCACAGTCCTTGGAGAGAGTTGGCAAGGGCCAGCACAGCCCCATTGGAGCCATTTGACAAGGTAAAAGAGTGCATCACAGTCCTTGGAGGGAGTTGACAAGGGCCAACAAAGGCCAGCACAGCCCCATTGGAGCCATTTGACAAGGTAAAAGAGTGCATCACAGTCCTTGGAGAGAGTTGACAAGGGCCAGCACAGCCTCATTGGAGCCATTTGACAAGGTAAAAGAGTGCATCACAGTCCTTGGAGGGAGTTGACAAGGGCCAACAAAGGCCAGCACAGCCCCATTGGAGCCATTTGACAAGGTAAAAGAGTGAATCACAGTCCTTGGAGAGAGTTGGCAAGGGCCAGCACGGCCCCATTGGAGCCATTTGACAAGGTAAAAGAGTGCATCACAGTCCTTGGAGAGAGTTGGCAAGGGCCAGCACAGCCCCATTGGAGCCATTTGACAAGGTAAAAGAGTGCATCACAGTCCTTGGAGGGAGTTGACAAGGGCCAACAAAGGCCAGCACAGCCCCATTGGAGCCATTTGACAAGGTAAAAGAGTGCATCACAGTCCTTGGAGAGAGTTGGCAAGGGCCAGCACAGCCTCATTGGAGCCATTTGACAAGGTAACAGAGTGCATCACAGTCCTTGGAGAGAGTTGACAAGGGCCAACAAAGGCCAGCACAGCCCCATTGGAGCCATTTGACAAGGTAAAAGAGTGCATCACAGTCCTTGGAGAGAGTTGGCAAGGGCCAGCACAGCCCCATTGGAGCCATTTGACAAGGTAAAAGAGTGCATCACAGTCCTTGTAGAGAGTTGGCAAGGGCCAGCACAGCCCCATTGGAGCCATTTGACAAGGTAAAAGAGTGCATCACAGTCCTTGGAGGGAGTTGACAAGGGCCAACAAAGGCCAGCACAGCCCCATTGGAGCCATTTGACAAGGTAAAAGAGTGAATCACAGTCCTTGGAGAGAGTTGGCAAGGGCCAGCACGGCCCCATTGGAGGCATTTGACAAGGTAAAAGAGTGCATCACAGTCCTTGGAGAGAGTTGGCAAGGGCCAGCACAGCCCCATTGGAGCCATTTGACAAGGTAAAATAGTGCATCACAGTCCTTGGAGGAAGTTGACAAGGGCCAACAAAGGCCAACACAGCCCCATTGGAGCCATTTGACAAGGTAAAAGAGTGCATCACAGTCCTTGGAGAGAGTTGGCAAGGGCCAGCACAGCCCCATTGGAGCCATTTGACAAGGTAAAAGAGTGCATCACAGTCCTTGGAGGGAGTTGACAAGGGCCAACAAAGGCCAGCACAGCCCCATTGGAGCCATTTGACAAGGTAATAGAGTGCATCACAGTCCTTGGAGAGTTGGCAAAGGCCAGCACAGCCCCATTTGAGCCATTTGACAAGGTAAAAGAGTGCATCACAGTCCTTGGAGAGAGTTGGCAAGGGCCAGCACAGCCCCATTGGAGCCATTTGACAAGGTAAAAGAGTGCATCACAGTCCTTGGAGAGAGTTGGCAAAGGCCAGCACAGCCCCATTTGAGCCATTTGACAAGGTAAAAGAGTGCATCACAGTCCTTGGAGGGAGTTGACAAAGGCCAGCACAGCCCCATTGGAGCCATTTGACAAGGTAAAAGAGTGCATCACAGTCCTTGGAGAGAGTTGGCAAGGGCCAGCACTGCCCCATTGGAGCCATTTGACAAGGTAAAAGAGTGCATCACAGTCCTTGGAGGGAGTTGACAAGGGCCAACAAAGGCCAGCACAGCCCCATTGGAGCCATTTGACAAGGTAAAAGAGTGAATCACAGTCCTTGGAGAGAGTTGGCAAGGGCCAGCACGGCCCCATTGGAGCCATTTGACAAGGTAAAAGAGTGCATCACAGTCCTTGGAGAGAGTTGGCAAGGGCCAGCACAGCCCCATTGGAGCCATTTGACAATGTAAAAGAGTGCATCACAGTCCTTGGAGGGAGTTGACAAGGGCCAACAAAGGCCAGCACAGCCCCATTGGAGCCATTTGACAAGGTAAAAGAGTGCATCACAGTCCTTGGAGAGAGTTGGCAAGGGCCAGCACAGCCCCATTGGAGCCATTTGACAAGGTAAAAGAGTGCATCACAGTCCTTGGAGAGAGTTGGCAAGTGCCAGCACAACCCCATTGGAGCCATTTGACAAGGTAAAAGAGTGCATCACAGTCCTTGGAGGGAGTTGACAAGGGCCAACAAAGGCCAGCATAGCCACATTGGAGCCATTTGACAAGGTAAAAGAGTGCAACAGGCACAACAATAATCAAAAAAGGCCAAATGGCAACAATAAAAAACAGAACAGCAACATGTGGACGGAATATTCTTATCTGCACCCTTGGAGCATCTCCAGATCCTCCACTTATTGGGCATCCCCTTCATCGTCCTGTGCCTGTCCAGCTCCAGATTCAAGCATTGACTCTACATGCATCATACGTTGTAGAGTCAAACGCTGAACCTGTAGCTGGGCATGCATGGTGTCGTTCATCCCTCTCAGGACCACTGCGTTCCTCAACACGGCCTGCTCTACGCGTGCTAGAGCTTCTAGCATGAGCCATGTTGAGTCACAGCCTAAAATAAAGAAAAATAAAAATATTAATGATAATTACACAACATAATAAAAAATGAGCAAAGATACATTGTCATCATAAAGACAAATCATTCTTTAAATTAATTTGTGGAAATTGATTATTTACACATTAAATATGTTATTCAGGCATAAACCATTAAAGGGACAGTTTACTCAAACATGTTCTCCCCTTTAATTGGTTTTCAATAATCCACTTTTACAGCTTGAGTGTAAAAAATCTTGTAAAAGGATTTCCATTGTACTTACATTGACAATTTAAATAGTTTAGTTATACTGTGGTATCCACACCTATCCTTAAACATTTTGGTGTTGAGGCCAAGCTGTGTAAACATAGCAACCAGAAGAAATTACATTCCCACTGGGTTATACAAGAGATAATGTATGAAAAATTTAAAATAAATTGTTGGATCCAAGTAGTGGTGATTGGTATATGTAGTGATTTATATATTTCAATCAATGACATGAATAAAGAGGACAAAGAATCGTTGAATGACATGTATTTTATTAGTATGTCATAAAAGATCAACAACGTTTAAAAAAAACATGTTGAAAGATCATTAAAATTGGAGCCATTTGACAAGGTAAAAGAGTGCATCACAGTCCATGGAGAGAGTTGGGGCAAGGGCCAGCACAGCCCCATTGGAGCCATTTGACAAGGTAAAAGAGTGCATCACAGTCCTTGGAGAGAGTTGACAAGGGCCAGCACAGCCCCATTGGAGCCATTTGACAAGGTAAAAGAGTGCAACACAGTCCTTGGAGGGAGTTGACAAGGGCCAACAAAGGCCAGCACAGCCCCATTGGAGCCATTTGACAAGGTAAAAGAGTGCATCACAGTCCTTGGAGAGAGTTGGCAAGGGCCAGCACAGCCCCATTGGAGCCATTTGACAAGGTAAAAGAGTGCATCACAGTCCTTGGAGGGAGTTGACAAGGGCCAACAAAGGCCAGCACAGCCCCATTGGAGCCATTTGACAAGGTAAAAGAGTGCATCACAGTCCTTGGAGAGTGTTGGCAAGGGCCAGCACAGCCCCATTGGAGCCATTTGACAAGGTAAAAGAGTGCATCACAGTCCTTGGAGAGAGTTGGCAAGTGCCAGCACAGCCCCATTGGAGCCATTTGACAAGGTAAAAGAGTGCATCACAGTCCTTGGAGGGAGTTGACAAGGGCCAACAAAGGCCAGCACAGCCCCATTGGAGCCATTTGACAAGGTAAAAGAGTGCAACAGGCACAACAATAATCAAAAAAGGCCAAATGGCAACAATAAAAAACAGAACAGCAACATGTGGACGGAAGATTCTTATCTGCGCCCTTGGAGCATCTCCAGATCCTCCACTTATTGGGCATCCCCTTCATCGTCCTGTGCCTGTCCAGCTCCAGATTCAAGCATTGACTCTACATGCATCATACGTTGTAGAGTCAAACGCTGAACCTGTAGCTGGGCATGCATGGTGTCGTTCATCCCTCTCAGGACCACTGCGTTCCTCAACACGGCCTGCTCTACGCGTGCTAGAGCTTCTAGCATGAGCCATGTTGAGTCACAGCCTAAAATAAAGAAAAATAAAAATATTAATGATAATTACACAACATAATAAAAAATGAGCAAAGATACATTGTCATCATAAAGACAAATCATTCTTTAAATTAATTTGTGGAAATTGATTATTTACACATTAAATATGTTATTCAGACATAAACCATTAAAGGGACAGTTTACTCAAACATGTTCTCCCCTTTAATTGGTTTTCAATGATCCACTTTTACAGCTTGAGTGTATAAAATCTTGTAAAAGGATTTCCATTGTACTTACATTGACAATTTAAATAGTTTAGTTATACTGTGGTATCCACACCTATCCTTAAACATTTTGGTGTTGAGGCCAAGCTGTGTAAACATAGCAACCAGAAGAAATTACATTCCCACTGGGTTATACAAGAGATAATGTATGAAAAATTTAAAATTAATTGTTGGATCCAAGTAGTGGTGATTGGTATATGTAGTGATTTATATATTTCAATCAATGACATGAATAAAAAGGACAAAGAATCGTTGAATGACATGTATTTTATTAGTATGTCATAAAACATAAACAACGTTTAAAAAAAACATGTTGAAAGATCATTAAAATTTGAGCCATTTGACAAGGTAAAAGAGTGCATCACAGTCCTTGGAGAGAGTTGGCAAGGGCCAGCACAGCCCCATTGGAGCCATTTGACAATGTAAAAGAGTGCATCACAGTCCTTGGAGGGAGTTGACAAGGGCCAACAAAGGCCAGCACAGCCCCATTGGAGCCATTTGACAAGGTAAAAGAGTGCATCACAGTCCTTGGAGAGAGTTGGCAAGGGCCAGCACAGCCCCATTGGAGCCATTTGACAAGGTAAAAGAGTGCATCACAGTCCTTGGAGAGAGTTGGCAAGTGCCAGCACAACCCCATTGGAGCCATTTGACAAGGTAAAAGAGTGCATCACAGTCCTTGGAGGGAGTTGACAAGGGCCAACAAAGGCCAGCATAGCCACATTGGAGCCATTTGACAAGGTAAAAGAGTGCAACAGGCACAACAATAATCAAAAAAGGCCAAATGGCAACAATAAAAAACAGAACAGCAACATGTGGACGGAATATTCTTATCTGCACCCTTGGAGCATCTCCAGATCCTCCACTTATTGGGCATCCCCTTCATCGTCCTGTGCCTGTCCAGCTCCAGATTCAAGCATTGACTCTACATGCATCATACGTTGTAGAGTCAAACGCTGAACCTGTAGCTGGGCATGCATGGTGTCGTTCATCCCTCTCAGGACCACTGCGTTCCTCAACACGGCCTGCTCTACGCGTGCTAGAGCTTCTAGCATGAGCCATGTTGAGTCACAGCCTAAAATAAAGAAAAATAAAAATATTAATGATAATTACACAACATAATAAAAAATGAGCAAAGATACATTGTCATCATAAAGACAAATCATTCTTTAAATTAATTTGTGGAAATTGATTATTTACACATTAAATATGTTATTCAGGCATAAACCATTAAAGGGACAGTTTACTCAAACATGTTCTCCCCTTTAATTGGTTTTCAATAATCCACTTTTACAGCTTGAGTGTAAAAAATCTTGTAAAAGGATTTCCATTGTACTTACATTGACAATTTAAATAGTTTAGTTATACTGTGGTATCCACACCTATCCTTAAACATTTTGGTGTTGAGGCCAAGCTGTGTAAACATAGCAACCAGAAGAAATTACATTCCCACTGGGTTATACAAGAGATAATGTATGAAAAATTTAAAATAAATTGTTGGATCCAAGTAGTGGTGATTGGTATATGTAGTGATTTATATATTTCAATCAATGACATGAATAAAGAGGACAAAGAATCGTTGAATGACATGTATTTTATTAGTATGTCATAAAAGATCAACAACGTTTAAAAAAAACATGTTGAAAGATCATTAAAATTGGAGCCATTTGACAAGGTAAAAGAGTGCATCACAGTCCATGGAGAGAGTTGGGGCAAGGGCCAGCACAGCCCCATTGGAGCCATTTGACAAGGTAAAAGAGTGCATCACAGTCCTTGGAGAGAGTTGACAAGGGCCAGCACAGCCCCATTGGATCCATTTGACAAGGTAAAAGAGTGCATCACAGTCCTTGGAGGGAGTTGACAAGGGCCAACAAAGGCCAGCACAGCCCCATTGGAGCCATTTGACAAGGTAAAAGAGTGCATCACAGTCCTTGGAGAGAGTTGGCAAGGGCCAGCACAGCCCCATTGGAGCCATTTGACAAGGTAAAAGAGTGCATCACAGTCCTTGGAGGGAGTTGACAAGGGCCAACAAAGGCCAGCACAGCCCCATTGGAGCCATTTGACAAGGTAAAAGAGTGCATCACAGTCCTTGGAGAGAGTTGGCAAGGGCCAGCACAGCCCCATTGGAGCCATTTGACAAGGTAAAAGAGTGCATCACAGTCCTTGGAGAGAGTTGGCAAGTGCCAGCACAGCCCCATTGGAGCCATTTGACAAGGTAAAAGAGTGCATCACAGTCCTTGGAGGGAGTTGACAAGGGCCAACAAAGGCCAGCACAGCCCCATTGGAGCCATTTGACAAGGTAAAAGAGTGCAACAGGCACAACAATAATCAAAAAAGGCCAAATGGCAACAATAAAAAACAGAACAGCAACATGTGGACGGAAGATTCTTATCTGCACCCTTGGAGCATCTCCAGATCCTCCACTTATTGGGCATCCCCTTCATCGTCCTGTGCCTGTCCAGCTCCAGATTCAAGCATTGACTCTACATGCATCATACGTTGTAGAGTCAAACGCTGAACCTGTAGCTGGGCATGCATGGTGTCGTTCATCCCTCTCAGGACCACTGCGTTCCTCAACACGGCCTGCTCTACGCGTGCTAGAGCTTCTAGCATGAGCCATGTTGAGTCACAGCCTAAAATAAAGAAAAATAAAAATATTAATGATAATTACACAACATAATAAAAAATGAGCAAAGATACATTGTCATCATAAAGACAAATCATTCTTTAAATTAATTTGTGGAAATTGATTATTTACACATTAAATATGTTATTCAGACATAAACCATTAAAGGGACAGTTTACTCAAACATGTTCTCCCCTTTAATTGGTTTTCAATGATCCACTTTTACAGCTTGAGTGCATAAAATCTTGTAAAAGGATTTCCATTGTACTTACATTGACAATTTAAATAGTTTAGTTATACTGTGGTATCCACACCTATCCTTAAACATTTTGGTGTTGAGGCCAAGCTGTGTAAACATAGCAACCAGAAGAAATTACATTCCCACTGGGTTATACAAGAGATAATGTATGAAAAATGTAAAATTAATTGTTGGATCCAAGTAGTGGTGATTGGTATATGTAGTGATTTATATATTTCAATCAATGACATGAATAAAAAGGACAAAGAATCGTTGAATGACATGTATTTTATTAGTATGTCATAAAACATAAACAACGTTTAAAAAAAACATGTTGAAAGATCATTAAAATTTGAGCCATTTGACAAGGTAAAAGAGTGCATCACAGTCCATGGAGAGAGTTGGGGCAAGGGCCAGCACAGCCCCATTGGAGCCATTTGACAAGGTAAAAGAGTGCATCACAGTCCTTGGAGAGAGTTGACAAGGGCCAACAAAGGCCAGCACAGCCCCATTGGAGCCATTTGACAAGGTAAAAGAGTGCATCACAGTCCTTGGAGAGAGTTGGCAAGGGCCAGCACAGCCCCATTGGAGCCATTTGACAAGGTAACAGAGTGCATCACAGTCCTTGGAGAGAGTTGACAAGGGCCAACAAAGGCCAGCACAGCCCCATTGGAGCCATTTGACAAGGTAAAAGAGTGCATCACAGTCCTTGGAGAGAGTTGGCAAGGGCCAGCACAGCCCCATTGGAGCCATTTGACAAGGTAAAAGAGTGCATCACAGTCCTTGGAGGGAGTTGACAAGGGCCAACAAAGGCCAGCATAGCCACATTGGAGCCATTTGACAAGGTAAAAGAGTGCAACAGGCACAACAATAATCAAAAAAGGCCAAATGGCAACAATAAAAAACAGAACAGCAACATGTGGACGGAAGATTCTTATCTGCGCCCTTGGAGCATCTCCAGATCCTCCACTTATTGGGCATCCCCTTCATCGTCCTGTGCCTGTCCAGCTCCAGATTCAAGCATTGACTCTACATGCATCATACGTTGTAGAGTCAAACGCTGAACCTGTAGCTGGGCATGCATGGTGTCGTTCATCCCTCTCAGGACCATTGCGTTCCTCAACACGGCCTGCTCTACGCGTGCTAGAGCTTCTAGCATGAGCCATGTTGAGTCACAGCCTAAAATAAAGAAAAATAAAAATATTAATGATAATTACACAACATAATAAAAAATGAGCAAAGATACATTGTCATCATAAAGACAAATCATTCTTTAAATTAATTTGTGGAAATTGATTATTTACACATTAAATATGTTATTCAGACATAAACCATTAAAGGGACAGTTTACTCAAACATGTTCTCCCCTTTAATTGGTTTTCAATGATCCACTTTTACAGCTTGAGTGTATAAAATCTTGTAAAAGGATTTCCATTGTACTTACATTGACAATTTAAATAGTTTAGTTATACTGTGGTATCCACACCTATCCTTAAACATTTTGGTGTTGAGGCCAAGCTGTGTAAACATAGCAACCAGAAGAAATTACATTCCCACTGGGTTATACAAGAGATAATGTATGAAAAATGTAAAATTAATTGTTGGATCCAAGTAGTGGTGATTGGTATATGTAGTGATTTATATATTTCAATCAATGACATGAATAAAAAGGACAAAGAATCGTTGAATGACATGTATTTTATTAGTATGTCATAAAACATAAACAACGTTTAAAAAAAACATGTTGAAAGATCATTAAAATTTGAGCCATTTGACAAGGTAAAAGAGTGCATCACAGTCCATGGAGAGAGTTGGGGCAAGGGCCAGCACAGCCCCATTGGAGCCATTTGACAAGGTAAAAGAGTGCATCACAGTCCTTGGAGAGAGTTGACAAGGGCCAACAAAGGCCAGCACAGCCCCATTTGAGCCATTTGACAAGGTAAAAGAGTGCATCACAGTCCTTGGAGAGAGTTGGCAAGGGCCAGCACAGCCCCATTGGAGCCATTTGACAAGGTAAAAGAGTGCATCACAGTCCTTGGAGGGAGTTGACAAGGGCCAACAAAGGCCAGCATAGCCACATTGGAGCCATTTGACAAGGTAAAAGAGTGCAACAGGCACAACAATAATCAAAAAAGGCCAAATGACAACAATAAAAAACAGAACAGCAACATGTGGACGGAAGATTCTTATCTGCGCCCTTGGAGCATCTCCAGATCCTCCACTTATTGGGCATCCCCTTCATCGTCCTGTGCCTGTCCAGCTCCAGATTCAAGCATTGACTCTACATGCATCATACGTTGTAGAGTCAAACGCTGAACCTGTAGCTGGGCATGCATGGTGTCGTTCATCCCTCTCAGGACAATTGCGTTCCTCAACACGGCCTGCTCTACGCGTGCTAGAGCTTCTAGCATGAGCCATGTTGAGTCACAGCCTAAAATAAAGAAAAATAAAAATATTAATGATAATTACACAACATAATAAAAAATGAGCAAAGATACATTGTCATCATAAAGACAAATCATTCTTTAAATTAATTTGTGGAAATTCATTATTTACACATTAAATATGTTATTCAGACATAAACCATTAAAGGGACAGTTTACTCAAACATGTTCTCCCCTTTAATTGGTTTTCAATTATACACTTTTACAGCTTGAGTGTATAAAATCTTGTAAAAGGATTTCCATTGTACTTACATTGACAATTTAAATAGTTTAGTTATACTGTGGTATCCACACCTATCCTTAAACATTTTGGTGTTGAGGCCAAGCTGTGTAAACATAGCAACCAGAAGAAATTACATTCCCACTGGGTTATACAAGAGATAATGTATGAAAAATTTAAAATTAATTGTTGGATCCAAGTAGTGGTGATTGGTATATGTAGTGATTTATATATTTCAATCAATGACATGAATAAAAAGGACAAAGAATCGTTGAATGACATGTATTTTATTAGTATGTCATAAAACATAAACAACGTTTAAAAAAAACATGTTGAAAGATTATTAAAATTGGAGCCATTTGACAAAATAAAAGAGTGCATCACAGTCCATGGAGAGAGTTGGGGCAAGGGCCAGCACAGCCCCATTGGAGCCATTTGACAAGGTAAAAGAGTGCATCACAGTCCTTGGAGAGAGTTGAAAAGGGCCAGCACAGCCCCATTGGATCCATTTGACAAGGTAAAAGAGTGCATCACAGTCCTTGGTGAGAGTTGACAAGGGCCAACAAAGGCCAGCACAGCCGCATTGGAGCCATTTGACAAGGTAAAAGAGTGCATCACAGTCCTTGGAGAGAGTTGGCAAGGGCCAGCACAGCCCCATTGGAGCCATTTGACAAGGTAACAGAGTGCATCAAAGTCCTTGGAGAGAGTTGAGAAGGGCCAACAAAGGCCAGCACAGCCCCATTGGAGCCATTTGACAAGGTAAAAGAGTGCATCACAGTCCTTGGAGAGAGTTGGCAAGGGCCAGCACAGCCCCATTCGAGCCATTTGACAAGGTAAAAGAGTGCATCACAGTCCTTGGAGAGAGTTGGCAAGGGCCAGCACAGCCCCATTGGAGCCATTTGACAAGGTAAAAGAGTGCATCACAGTCCTTGGAGGGAGTTGACAAGGGCCAACAAAGGCCAGCACAGCCCCATTGGAGCCATTTGACAAGGTAAAAGAGTGCATCACAGTCCTTGGAGAGAGTTGGCAAGGGCCAGCACAGCCCCATTGGAGCCATTTGACAAGGTAAAAGAGTGCATCACAGTCCTTGGAGAGAGTTGGCAAGGGCCAGCACAGCCCCATTGGAGCCATTTGACAAGGTAAAAGAGTGCATCACAGTCCTTGGAGAGAGTTGGCAAGGGCCAGCACAGCCCCATTGGAGCCATTTGACAAGGTAAAAGAGTGCATCACAGTCCTTGGAGGGAGTTGACAAGGGCCAACAAAGGCCAGCACAGCCCCATTGGAGCCATTTGACAAGGTAAAAGAGTGCATCACAGTCCTTGGAGAGAGTTGACAAGGGCCAGCACAGCCTCATTGGAGCCATTTGACAAGGTAAAAGAGTGCATCACAGTCCTTGGAGGGAGTTGACAAGGGCCAACAAAGGCCAGCACAGCCCCATTGGAGCCATTTGACAAGGTAAAAGAGTGAATCACAGTCCTTGGAGAGAGTTGGCAAGGGCCAGCACGGCCCCATTGGAGCCATTTGACAAGGTAAAAGAGTGCATCACAGTCCTTGGAGAGAGTTGGCAAGGGCCAGCACAGCCCCATTGGAGCCATTTGACAAGGTAAAAGAGTGCATCACAGTCCTTGGAGGGAGTTGACAAGGGCCAACAAAGGCCAGCACAGCCCCATTGGAGCCATTTGACAAGGTAAAAGAGTGCATCACAGTCCTTGGAGAGAGTTGGCAAGGGCCAGCACAGCCTCATTGGAGCCATTTGACAAGGTAACAGAGTGCATCACAGTCCTTGGAGAGAGTTGACAAGGGCCAACAAAGGCCAGCACAGCCCCATTGGAGCCATTTGACAAGGTAAAAGAGTGCATCACAGTCCTTGGAGAGAGTTGGCAAGGGCCAGCACAGCCCCATTGGAGCCATTTGACAAGGTAAAAGAGTGCATCACAGTCCTTGTAGAGAGTTGGCAAGGGCCAGCACAGCCCCATTGGAGCCATTTGACAAGGTAAAAGAGTGCATCACAGTCCTTGGAGGGAGTTGACAAGGGCCAACAAAGGCCAGCACAGCCCCATTGGAGCCATTTGACAAGGTAAAAGAGTGAATCACAGTCCTTGGAGAGAGTTGGCAAGGGCCAGCACGGCCCCATTCGAGCCATTTGACAAGGTAAAAGAGTGCATCACAGTCCTTGGAGAGAGTTGGCAAGGGCCAGCACAGCCCCATTGGAGCCATTTGACAAGGTAAAATAGTGCATCACAGTCCTTGGAGGAAGTTGACAAGGGCCAACAAAGGCCAACACAGCCCCATTGGAGCCATTTGACAAGGTAAAAGAGTGCATCACAGTCCTTGGAGAGAGTTGGCAAGGGCCAGCACAGCCCCATTGGAGCCATTTGACAAGGTAAAAGAGTGCATCACAGTCCTTGGAGGGAGTTGAAAAGGGCCAACAAAGGCCAGCACAGCCCCATTGGAGCCATTTGACAAGGTAATAGAGTGCATCACAGTCCTTGGAGAGTTGGCAAAGGCCAGCACAGCCCCATTTGAGCCATTTGACAAGGTAAAAGAGTGCATCACAGTCCTTGGAGAGAGTTGGCAAGGGCCAGCACAGCCCCATTGGAGCCATTTGACAAGGTAAAAGAGTGCATCACAGTCCTTGGAGAGAGTTGGCAAAGGCCAGCACAGCCCCATTTGAGCCATTTGACAAGGTAAAAGAGTGCATCACAGTCCTTGGAGGGAGTTGACAAAGGCCAGCACAGCCCCATTGGAGCCATTTGACAAGGTAAAAGAGTGCATCACAGTCCTTGGAGAGAGTTGGCAAGGGACAGCACTGCCCCATTGGAGCCATTTGACAAGGTAAAAGAGTGCATCACAGTCCTTGGAGAGAGTTGGCAAGGGCCAGCACAGCCCCATTGGAGCCATTTGACAAGGTAAAAGAGTGCATCACAGTCCTTGGAGGGAGTTGACAAGGGCCAACAAAGGCCAGCACAGCCCCATTGGAGCCATTTGACAAGGTAAAAGAGTGAATCACAGTCCTTGGAGAGAGTTGGCAAGGGCCAGCACGGCCCCATTGGAGCCATTTGACAAGGTAAAAGAGTGCATCACAGTCCTTGGAGAGAGTTGGCAAGGGCCAGCACAGCCCCATTGGAGCCATTTGACAAGGTAAAAGAGTGCATCACAGTCCTTGGAGGGAGTTGACAAGGGCCAACAAAGGCCAGCACAGCCCCATTGGAGCCATTTGACAAGGTAAAAGAGTGCATCACAGTCCTTGGAGAGAGTTGGCAAGGGCCAGCACAGCCTCATTGGAGCCATTTGACAAGGTAACAGAGTGCATCACAGTCCTTGGAGAGAGTTGACAAGGGCCAACAAAGGCCAGCACAGCCCCATTGGAGCCATTTGACAAGGTAAAAGAGTGCATCACAGTCCTTGGAGAGAGTTGGCAAGGGCCAGCACAGCCCCATTGGAGCCATTTGACAAGGTAAAAGAGTGTATCACAGTCCTTGTAGAGAGTTGGCAAGGGCCAGCACAGCCCCATTGGAGCCATTTGACAAGGTAAAAGAGTGCATCACAGTCCTTGGAGGGAGTTGACAAGGGCCAACAAAGGCCAGCACAGCCCCATTGGAGCCATTTGACAAGGTAAAAGAGTGAATCACAGTCCTTGGAGAGAGTTGGCAAGGGCCAGCACGGCCCCATTGGAGCCATTTGACAAGGTAAAAGAGTGCATCACAGTCCTTGGAGAGAGTTGGCAAGGGCCAACACAGCCCCATTGGAGCCATTTGACAAGGTAAAATAGTGCATCACAGTCCTTGGAGGAAGTTGACAAGGGCCAACAAAGGCCAACACAGCCCCATTGGAGCCATTTGACAAGGTAAAAGAGTGCATCACAGTCCTTGGAGAGAGTTGGCAAGGGCCAGCACAGCCCCATTGGAGCCATTTGACAAGGTAAAAGAGTGCATCACAGTCCTTGGAGGGAGTTGACAAGGGCCAACAAAGGCCAGCACAGCCCCATTGGAGCCATTTGACAAGGTAATGGAGTGCATCACAGTTCTTGGAGAGAGTTGGCAAAGGCCAGCACAGCCCCATTTGAGCCATTTGACAAGGTAAAAGAGTGCATCACAGTCCTTGGAGAGAGTTGGCAAGGGCCAGCACAGCCCCATTGGAGCCATTTGACAAGGTAAAAGAGTGCATCACAGTCCTTGGAGAGAGTTGGCAAAGGCCAGCACAGCCCCATTTGAGCCATTTGACAAGGTAAAAGAGTGCATCACAGTCCTTGGAGGGAGTTGACAAGGGCCAGCACAGCCCCATTGGAGCCATTTGAAAAGGTAAAAGAGTGCATCACAGTCCTTGTAGAGAGTTGGCAAGGGCAAGTACAGCCCCATTGGAGCCATTTGACAAGGTAAAAGAGTGCATCATAGTCATTGGAGGGAGTTGACTAGGGCCAACAAAGGCCAGCACAGCCCCATTGGAGCCATTTGACAAGGTAAAAGAGTGCATCACAGTCCTTGGAGGGAGTTGACAAGGGCCAACAAAGGCCAGCATAGCCACATTGGAGCCATTTGACAAGGTAAAATATCTTGTAAAAGGATTTCCATTGTACTTACATTGGCAATTTAAATAGTTTAGTTATACTGTGGTATCCACACCTATCCTTAAACATTTTGGCGTTGAGGCCAAGCTGTGTAAACATAGCAACCAGAAGAAATTACATTCCCACTGGGTTATACAAGAGATAATGTATGAAAAATTTAAAATAAATTGTTGGATCCAAGTAGTGGTGATTGGTATATGTAGTGATATCAAATTAAAGGGACACTGAACCAAAATATTTTCTTTTGTGATTCAGATAGAGCATGACATTTAAATAAAGTTTTTAATGTACTCCTATTCTTAAAATGTTATCATTTTCTTGATATCTTTATTTTAAATGCAAGAATGTAAGTTTATATGGCAGGCCATTTTTGGTGATCAACCTTGGTTGGCCCTGCTGATTGATGGATAAATTCATCCAACAATAAAAAAATTATGTCCAGAGTTCTGAATATTTTTACAAATTATATGAATTTCTTTGTTTAAATAAAGATAGCAAGAGAACGAAGAAGAATTGATAAGAGTAGTAAATTATAAATTTGATTAACATTGCATGCTCTATTTGAATCACAATAGAAACCATTTGCCTTCAGTGCACCTTTAAATATCTTATAATGTTGATTTTGAATGATACTTCCAACTGTGCCTGGGAAGGACAATCCGACACCCAGGACAATGAAGGTTGAGACAGGGGGAAGGGATGGGATTGGGCTGGGGAGGGATGGGCTGCTGCTCTGGGGTAGCCCATACAGCTGGGGAGTGGTGAGTTGGGGGCTGGGCAGGTGGGGTAGCTGTACGGGCCAAAATACAGGGAGAGCGGCGAAGGGGGGCTAAGGGGCGTTTTTTGGGAGGGACAGGACAGGCAAAATGGGAAGGGTCGGGAGGGTCTTGGGCCTGTGGAGGGGCCTGGGCAGGGGCCTGGGAAGGGGCAGGGGCCTGGGAAGGGGTAGGGGCCTGGGAAGAGGCAGGGGCCTGGGAAGGGGCAGGGGCCTGGGAAGAGGCAGGGGCCTGGGAAGAGGCAGGGGACTGGGAAGGGGCAGGGGACTGGGCAGGGGACTGGGCATGGGACTGGGCAGGGGCAGTAAAATGATGCCCAGAAGTGGAGGCTCCATCTGAAATATATAATAAAAATATATTAACATCTCATACATCATGAAATCAAATCAAGGCATTTTAACTTGATTATGTTTTCAATATACTTAGAAGTGGGTTTGAATTTCTAAACAATGATGACATAAGGATATGGTATGCATATAGGCACTCAGATGAATAGCAATGACTGTCTGTACAATTCGAAAATGATTATTGTGGTTTGGCCTGGAATATGCATGTGACATCATGATGTCATGAATTACAAATCAGACAAAAATTAAAGAATAATCAAAATATATGTTCATGAGGCATGATATAGAAAGGGGGCAGTAGTGTATTCTAAAAGAAAAAGAATATTCCTTTATAAAGTGCAAAAGCTGTAGACTTTGATTTTCTTCAAGAAAATGTTTTACAATAAAAAAACATGTTGGATACATGTTAGATATATTTCACATACCATCAGACTCCAAGGGAGCCTCTTCCTCCTCCGTCCCACATGTTAAATCAATCTCTGTAAAACATAACATGTTGTGTACACGTTAAGATCAGAAATTATAACATATGTTACTGTTGCTCAAAGACACACATCAATGTTGCATTAAAGATATACACATCCAAAGTTATGATTTACATCATTTTGATGGAGCATACAAATGACATTAGATTTGTTCTTCTCAATGATTCATATTTTCTATTTATTGTCTGTATTATTTTTGAAATCTTTAAAGCAGAGTACATGGAACATTTAAGAGTTCTCATGTGTGTATCACTTGATGATTGTTGTCAAAATTGAAAATCTAAACAAACATATGCTATCCATCTTCTGAATAACAAAGGTGTAGAATAAGAAGCTTTGAGATCTTAATCTTTCAATATTAAAATAAAATTGGTATATAATCAGAGGAGTAAATTATATGTTTAATTCAAATGTAATGCTTCATCAGAATCATGCTCATAATATTGATTACCAATACACCTTCAATGACATATAAATGAGTCAATGGACTTACCAGAAGACTGCAATGGCAGCTCAGTGTCAGTGCTGGATCCCTCTGGGCTCCCCACAACAACTCTCTCTATGAATGATATAGATATATATTAGTGAACACAGTTTGGACATCACTAAATCACATCTGTATCGATTTATAAGAATAATCAACTTCTAAATGTGAAGAATAGAGCAGTCATCAGAAGAATAAATGCATGATTGAATCAAGGGGATTATGAATAAAATGATGTATTTAACATATGTTTAATTTCTGACTATATTAGATATCAAATTCATCTCATATGATTCTATTGCATATCTAAATATACCCATTGATCAATGTTCTTCAAAGAATACACACAAACAACATTTGGAATAACAACTGTTGACAAATATAAACAAAGACATGTGGCACATCGAGCCATTTGTGCAATGTACAGTAATCTTGTTTAGGACACAACACATATTGATCACAATACCAAACAGAATTGATTTTTACAAAAATGTAATCATGGTGCTGTTAGAGTATGCTTATATCAATAAAGTAACTCCAACAGTGAATATGTGAATTATATATCAATATTGTTTAATCCAAAGAATGTAAGGATGAATTAATCTATTGTCTATTAAAGGGACACTGCCATCAATTTTTACAATCAGTGATTTCACTTTTCAAACTGTTAAAAATTATTTTACATTGACTCCTATTATAATATTTATTTGGCATCATTTTAATCTTAAAGGCAGCTAAGCAATTATTGTTAACAATAAATATTGGTCGTTGAAGGTATCCACCAATCAGCAAGAACAACCCAGGTTGGTCAACAAAAATGGAGCTGCAGATAAACTTACATTCTTGATTTTCAAATACATTTATCAAGAGAATATTGAAAATATGATTCTAGGAGTCAATTATAAAGTTGATTAATATTGCATGCTCTATCTGAATGACAACAGTAATAATTTTTGCTCAGTGTCCCTTTAATCTAAAAAGATATTGATTTGACAATGTCGCTGTTAATGAATTCTCTAGTCCATATGTTGATGTAATGAATGGGATGGAGCATGCAATTACAATCTAATATGTTAGTTAAGGATATCCTCAAGAATCTTTAATTATCCTCTCTTAAAGGGACATGAAGCTCCAAATGTGTAATTGGATATTTTTTGCATTAAAATCAAGCATGTGATTTGTAAATAATTGATAATAGACTTATTTTGGACTTGTTTGCTTCATTGTGTTATAATCTTTTTTGAAAGGAGCAACTATGTACTACTGTTATCTGAACACATGATTTGAACATATGAAAATAGGCCAATTTCAGCATAAAAAAACAGCCGGTTAATCCCAGTAATGCATTGCTTAACCTAAACCGACCTAGATATGTTTTTAGAATAACGATAACAATATACTGAACCAATTTAGCTAATCAAATGTTTATAAAAATATTTAAAATCACGTGTCTAAATCATTCAATGTAAAATTTAGTTGTCATGTCCGTTAAATGACTAGAAAAAAAGATGTAATGTATATTTTAAAATTCGAAACATTTGCAAAAATGTGTGAATGTGGTCAAAATGTATCCCAATAATATCAAGCAATACACAGGGGAAGAATATAAATTGGCCATTAAAAGAATCTTACATTAAAATGAAGATATCAAGAATAGAAGGGATATCTTCAAATAGTCCAAATTTCAGATTTGTATTACAATGTAATCCAAAATTTGTTTTTTGATTTTTAATTTAAAATACTTAAATTGAATTTGAGGATCCATATAAATATCGATCAATGTGGATGTATTATGTAATGTTCTGTCCATGTTTCTAAGACAAATGTCAATTAAAATTAGACATACCATACTGTGGCAAGCCCTGGCTTGAGGTTCCAGCACCAACATCCAGATCTGTAAAATATTAAATGAGGATTGGATATCATTAATACAAATCAGGCCATGTTGAAAACCTTTTCTTTTTTTCAAAATCAGTGACAAACTAATAATCTATTTTTATTCCCATGAGTTAATTGTTTCCTCAATTAATGTCATCATAAATATATCCTGTACTCTTATTTTCAATCTGTTATGTTGTTGACTGTAGCTTTAATTCATTTGTTGTGTTATTTCATTCTCATCAATTGATGGACATAGTTAATTGATTTTGATTTTGCTAGAATATTTTTTTAAATGTATAAGATTGAAAATAAGAATACTGTATTCTTCACATATATAATAATTAACATTTACATTTGACCAACATGTGTAAAGCGATGCCATTTACAGCAAACACATGTTCACGTGTGTGCGCAATTCTATTTTTCGTGATCATTGCGCAATGATTCCAAGTGGAATTACGCATCCGTGATTTGACCAACATGTGTAAAGCGATGCCATTTACAGCAAACACATGTTCTCGTGTGTGCGCAATTCTATTTTTCGTGATCATTGCGCAATGATTCCAAGCGGAAATACGCATCCGTGACTCAAAATAAATTTTGATAGAGTAGTGTGATGAGTATCATTTCATAAATACTTCAAATATATTTGCAATTGGGTGTATTATGAGATGCAAATCGTATATTTGTTAATATTGAACAATAACAAAGAATATTTCTAACTGTCTTAGGATTCGATAGTTAATGTATGAAATGACGGATGATAGTGATTTCACGGATGCACAATTCCCTTTTCGCTCTGTGACGCATATTCTGTATAGCGCAAGAAACATCATTCCTATTTCATGTGTGACTAATATAAATTCAGATATCTAAACATCATATGTAGCGTATGTTGTGAGATCTACAGGGAGTGCAGAATTATTAGGCAAATTAGTATTTTGACCACATCATCCTCTTTATGCATGTTGTCTTACTCCAAGCTGTATAGGTTTGAAAGCCTACTACCAATTAAGCATATTAGGTGATGTGCATCTCTGTAATGAGAAGGGGTGTGGTCTAATGACATCAACACCCTATATCAGGTGTGCATAATTATTAGGCAACTTCCTTTCCTTTGGCAAAATGGGTCAAAAGAAGGACTTGACAGGCTCAGAAAAGTAAAAAATAGTGAGATATCTTGCAGAGGGATGCAGCACTCTTAAAATTGCAAAGCTTCTGAAGCGTGATCATCGAACAATCAAGCGTTTCATTCAAAATAGTCAACAGGGTCGCAAGAAGCGTGTGGAAAAACCAAGGCGCAAAATAACTGCCCATGAACTGAGAAAAGTCAAGCGTGCAGCTGCCAAGATGCCACTTGCCACCAGTTTGGCCATATTTCAGAGCTGCAACATCACTGGAGTGCCCAAAAGCACAAGGTGTGCAATACTCAGAGACATGGCCAAGGTAAGAAAGGCTGAAAGACGACCACCACTGAACAAGACACACAAGCTGAAACGTCAAGACTGGGCCAAGAAATATCTCAAGACTGATTTTTCTAAGGTTTTATGGACTGATGAAATGAGAGTGAGTCTTGATGGGCCAGATGGATGGGCCCGTGGCTGGATTGGTAAAGGGCAGAGAGCTCCAGTCCGACTCAGACGCCAGCAAGGTGGAGGTGGAGTACTGGTTTGGGCTGGTATCATCAAAGATGAGCTTGTGGGGCCTTTTCGGGTTGAGGATGGAGTCAAGCTCAACTCCCAGTCCTACTGCCAGTTTCTGGAAGACACCTTCTTCAAGCAGTGGTACAGGAAGAAGTCTGCATCCTTCAAGAAAAACATGATTTTCATGCAGGACAATGCTCCATCACACGCGTCCAAGTACTCCACAGCGTGGCTGGCAAGAAAGGGTATAAAAGAAGAAAATCTAATGACATGGCCTCCTTGTTCACCTGATCTGAACCCCATTGAGAACCTGTGGTCCATCATCAAATGTGAGATTTACAAGGAGGGAAAACAGTACACCTCTCTGAACAGTGTCTGGGAGGCTGTGGTTGCTGCTGCACACAATGTTGATGGTGAACAGATCAAAACACTGACAGAATCCATGGATGGCAGGCTTTTGAGTGTCCTTGCAAAGAAAGGTGGCTATATTGGTCACTGATTTGTTTTTGTTTTGTTTTTGAATGTCAGAAATGTATATTTGTGAATGTTGAGATGTTATATTGGTTTCACTGGTAAAAATAAATAATTGAAATGGGTATATATTTGTTTTTTGTTAAGTTGCCTAATAATTATGCACAGTAATAGTCACCTGCACACACAGATATCCCCCTAAAATAGCTAAAACTAAAAACAAACTAAAAACTACTTCCAAAAATATTCAGCTTTGATATTAATGAGTTTTTTGGGTTCATTGAGAACATGGTTGTTGTTCAATAATAAAATTAATCCTCAAAAATACAACTTGCCTAATAATTCTGCACTCCCTGTATATAGGTTGAATATCTGACTATATACACATTTCTTAAAAGTCTAATCAAATATTAATATATTATATGAAGTTGGATAGTTACCTGGTTCAGATTCTCTCTCCGCTCCTCCCAGGCCACCGGACGGAGAAGCAACTGCACTGGCCCCGGGTCAGGACTTTCAGATCCAGCAGCTGGGAGGGAAGAAGAGGAGGCAGAGGATGGAGAGGATCGAAATCTGCTGGGGACCCGGAGACTGAGGAGCTCGCATAAAGTCATCTCATAAGGGAGTAGGTAGAGTTTCCGCGGGGGCTTATTTTTTTTCCCAACTCTTTTACAGGCTTGTACCCACTCCCTTATGAGGTCGACTTTTTTGTGCAATCGCAACCTCATATCTCCAAATCTCCGCATGATCTGATCCTGGCTCCTCTGGACGCCACACACCAATTGAACCGCATTGGTGATAGACGCCCAGAGGGCCTTCTTAACCTTCACATCTGTCGACCTCCTCTTGTTCCCAAACAGCTGCGGATAAAAGTCCTGGACAGCGTGGACCAGTGCAGCACTCTCCTGCTTGGTGAACCTGGGAGGTGTCATGCCTGCTGGGTTTTCTGATATATAATATATAATATTAATAATATATATTGCCTGCAGGCATTAGAGAACTGACAAAGATGGCAACGTGTAATGGACTTTTATATGGTGAAGTAAACATGAGATGCACCATGGGACATGGTATCTGTACATCTGATTGGATAAAACTTTGAAATATTGTTATAATGTCTGTGAGACCATCCTGACTCAAGTTGTGTTTGTGTGATGAACTCTGATTGGCCGTTCCTTAATGTTTCATATCTTAGTAACTTCCATACACATACCTCCTGGGGGTGCTGTTACTACATTTTTGCATGTATACTTATTTGTAACTCATGGGGCTGTTATGCGAATATGTGTGACGCAGATTTAATATACGTAATCCATTAAATATTAATGTTTGAATTTTCATACATAAAATCATGTCACATTATTAAATGTTGTATACATTTCTATGTTTAATATCATTTTGTTTCTTTAATACAAATACATTTTGGTAATACCAATTTTACATTGTATGTATTTATTGTTCATTAAATCAATTTTGTGACTTATTGTGAAGTATTGACATTGCTCTATTAAATGTATTTAGAATGCACATCGATTGTGTGCTATTGCGTGACATTAGACTAGAATATTTAAAGATGCGAATCCCGTGTTGCCCGATACGTTTCCCACGCGACATTCCTGAAATGCGTAATTTCTGGTTCGAATGTCCGTAACTTGTAGAATCTGTTTATAAATGTTAAAATACACGTTTGTTTGTTATTAGTAAATAAACCTTGAGCTTGTATTTGTCTGAACTGCTCACATATGTTATTGTGCAATGGCGTCTTTATTTTTAAAGAGACATTGCAACAAAATATTTTATTAAAATGATCCGGAGAGAGAATAAATGTTTATATTTAAAAATGTAACTCAATTTATCTTTTGATTTAGATATCCTTAACAGAAGAAATTTCAATGCACATGGTTGAGCCAATCACATAAGGCATCTCTGTGCATCTACCAATCTTCATCTACTGAGCCTATCTCGATATGCTTTTCAAGAAAAGTATGTCAAGACAATGAGATAATAGAAGTCAAAGACACTTTTTAAATCGCAAATGGATATTTTGTGTTCATGTCCCTTTAAGGAGACATTTCCCAATAATGCTTGAAAGATCATAAACCTATGCACCTCCCTTTCTCAAACTTAGTATAACATGTGACTAAAGCATATTTATTTTACCTTCTGTATTGTTTTCCCCACTGTGAATGAAATATATTCTAATGGCTGTATTTAGCCGTCTTCAGCTTAAAGGGACATTAAGCTATATGTTCTTTACTGATTTCGATGGATAATAGAATATTAAAACAACTTCATATTTAGTTTTATTCTCTCATTAGCTTTTTTAAATTTATATTCTTGGCTGAAAATCATAGTTAGATAGGCTCTTTTGATGCTGATTGTTGGTTGCACATAGATGCCTTATGTCATTATCTAAGCCATGTGCATTGATATTTATTTATCAAAGGATATTTAAAGACTGAATGTAATTAGATAATAGTACATTAAAAATATTTTACTGGGGGGGCGGAGTTAGCCACTGAACTGTTCAGACGTGCGTGTGCTGAGCTCCTGAGCCCTAAAACCATAAAAAGCTATATAAAGGTTTATTTTTGGGTTCCTTTGCCCAACTTACTATTAGAAGCATCGTGGACACTAAATAGGGGCAAAATATTATACCCAACTTGATCTTTTGGGCTCCTCTACGCAGAAACTCTCGGCTGCACCGCTGCTGTATACAGACCAGGCCTTCACCGCTCATTGCCGAACTTGCCAGAGAGGTACCCTGAGTGAGACTGCCGACTCCCTAACTACCCAGACCAACTGGCCTGCCTCTCGTGTCACTACCGCCACTTACCATCTGCAACGGACAGACTCCTAACTGGTCCCACAGCTAGTGCGGTAGCTCTCCACCTACTCCGGAGGGTCGGGGCTCCGCTCCGGAGTAACCGCTTAACCCGCCTTAGCCTACCCAGCCTCTGATTGAGCCTCATCCTACCGCATCACTCCGGAGGGTCGGGGATCCGCTCCGGAGTGCTTCGCTGCTGTTCTTTCCCACGCGAGTGGGGCTGCCTGGCGTTTAGGACCTCTCCTGAACTACCTCTGAAACACCTGAAGTTACCGGACCTGAGGTTGACCGCTATACTGACCATCCTTACCTCCCGGTGGGTCCGGTGACCCTGAAGATCTGCCAGATTCCTGTGGTCCCTGGGGACCAATTACGATCCTTCTTCAGCAGGCCTTAAGAAAAGGCACGAAGACCCGCCATCTTGGGGCCCTCTCACCTTTACAGCTCCTCCGCAGAGAGCCCAGTTGTTTGCACGGCTCACGGCCCCTGAGATATATCACGAATCCATCAGCTTTTCGCTTCATAAGTGCCCCACTGCAAGACCGGGTAAGAGCCAGTTTGTTCAGCTGACATCCTTCTCTGTCTCCTCTGACCCCGGTGAGTAGCCTGCATACATGTAACTTTGTCACACGGCAGCAGGTACAATAAGAAGCACCCCTGCTATAGAGACTTTTTCTCTCAACCATACCTTCCTAAAGAAAGTAACTTTGTTGGGACTTACTCATTACCCACGCTAAATGGGCCTTACATCTGCCACACATTTAACACTGATTGCTTGACTGGGAAAAGTTGTACTCTCACATATACCTAAGGCCACACTTTATACAGAAAAACTTCCAACTATAAGTGTACTGTTGCTGTCCATTTATTGCTGCTGCGTCAGCACAGGTGTCCTTGAGCATCAGCTTAAGGTGGAGTGTTATTTTAATCTGCCTAACAACCTTAATCCTTTTCAGGCCCTCAGATATCGTAGATATACTGGACACACAAAATTGCAATTAATCACTGCTCTGTTTTACTGCTTGCCTAACTGCTATTTTTCTCTACAGGTTGCTCTCTTCATAATTAATGTGTATTGTGTTTAGATATATACGTGTAGCTGAGCTAGAGTAACCCCTCAAGACTCACCCTTTCCGGCCTGGCTTGTCCAGGCTGGTCACTTCCACTTCCCTTTTCCCCTTCCCTTGGGTCGTATCCCTCTACCCCGAGTCGAGAGGGAATATTGGTTTCTGGTGCAGTTAGCCCTACAATATTGCTGATGGAGTAGTGTGTGCTAACTACCCCTTATAGCGGCACAGGCCAAAACAATTCTACTTTGATGTAATATATCCTTTAACTATGTAGGTAGCTCCTTGATGCCGTGACCCCAGTCAGCCTGATTTAAGCAGACCACTATAGTGCTATCATTACCCTCAATTTTGCTGAATATCCATGCAGAGCCGAAAAATGCCCCAAACTTTCAAAAGAAAACAAAAGCCCTCTAATATGCCTAGCTGGCACAGATGAAGAGCTCACAGATGTCAGTGATTCTGCTGAAACCCCTAATGAGACTGCCCTGCTCCAATCAGTGGGGCGATCCCTACGCACCGGCCAAGAGGTTAACAACAACCTTATGGATTCTATTACAACACTCTTGGCCTCTCACCATGACTCCCTCTCAAAGAAATTCGAGAAGAGCCATGCAGATCTGAAACGTGATATAGCTTCTATTGGAGAACGCACTGACACCATTGAACGTAAGCAAGAAGATTTAATGATCGACCACACCAACCTGCTTGGCTACTCTCAGTGCCTAGCTGAACAAATCCCTGATCTAGAGGTCAAGCTAGCCGACCTTGAGGACCGCACCCGACGCAACAACATCCGAGTGAAGGGTATTCCGGAGTCTGTCCTCCCTCAGGACCTAGACAAGTACCTACGAGAGTTTTTCACCACTATTGTTGGCCCAGAGAAAGGTCAGGAAATGCTGATTGATAGGGCACACAGGGCACTGAGACCCAGGTCAGCAGAGGGAGATAAGCCGAGAGACGTTGTAGCACGGCTACACTACTACACCTTTAGAGATAAACTACTCCGAGCATTAGTAGGTGGCAGAAACCTCCCAGAACAGTACTCTGACCTACAAGTCTATCAAGACCTCTCCCCACACACTCTCCAACTAAGGCGCCACTATCAGCCCTACACTAGATTGTTGAGAGACAAAGCCATAAAATATAGATGGGGATTCCCTGTGAAGCTTCACGTCACTAAAGATGGCCACCAATATACAGTATCCACCCCACAACAAGCTAGAGAACTCATGCAGAGGTGGGATTTGTTACCACCAGATCCGCCTGGAGATCATCACGACAAAGATCCCACCAGAGGACTGAGAGCCTCGGCCCCTGAGTGGCAGCCCCTTCCCCAGAGACTAAGCAACACCCAGAAGAAACATCAACCGCGATCGGGCCAGACCCCGTCTACCAGTAGTGCCACTGATGAGCCTCACACAACATAAGATCCCCTTTGCTCAGCTCTTCCTCCCGCACCCTGTGTAGGGAGTTACTGTACTTTCCTTTGAGAGTTTAGATATCCCCTCTAGGGGCTATCTTCCCCCTCTAAAGCCACCTTAACAACTGCTTTTGGATAATTTCAGCAAAATTTTGTTTATCAGGTTTCTCTACCTTCATATTTCAATTACTCCCTTAGAGTGTCAAAATAATATCATTACTATTGTTTGTGGTTTGTTCCCTATTTTGATAATATATTCAAACATACTGACATTCTAGAGAGTTAGCTTTCCCTAAGCTTTGCTCTATCCGCAAGTTGACTGCCACGCATCGTAGGCGATGAGGAGTCTGGGGTCCAATTAGACGAAGCTTGACTATAATTTAGTCGTATCACTACCTAACTTTGTCCTCCCCATGCTCCCCTCGCCACGGTGAAGTGTCACTCTAGTGTTGAACTGTTGGGATACTACCCCTTCTTTGATTGTTATGTATTTACAGTTTTACCAACCGGTTCAGAAGTGGCGTAATTTGCTATTATTCAGGATGTCCTTACCGCCACTGTTTATGGCTTCTTCGCCATTCCCAAATGCATATTCAGATGTCCTGAGAACTTTGTAATGTTAGTATTGTTTGTTTTCTTTTTTTTATTTTATGTTTCTTTTCTCTAGGAACTTTGCTCTTGTTATGCGAGGGCTGCCACACACTATGAGTGGTGGGGAATGCGGGGTGTAACCAGACGAAATTGGACTCTGATCCACCGTTTGTTACTATCTGACTTCGTCCTCCCCGCCCTCCCTTCACCACGTTATAGGGTCTTGCATGAGCCCCATTTTTACCATATTACCTTTACCAATGATTGTTATTTGTTTATAGTTGGACTGTCATGTTTAGGTATATTGAATTTTACCAATGCTCGACCTATCTTGAGTTATGTATTTACTATGCTTGAGCCATCACACACTCCAAGTAATGAGATATATTAGACGCCTGTAGAAGAACCCCAATACTAGTTTAGATCAGAAGCACGAGCCAAAAATGGCTGACTGGGGTTAGGCCTCACACTTGGCCTCCCCCCCCACCTTGATAGTTGTGTTCTCTTGCTATCACTAGCAAGAGCACTCATTGAGATAGTGTAATATACACATCACACTAAGTCTTGACAGTCCTTGTGACACTATACATTAACCTTAAGTGGAAGAGCGAAGCTTATCTTCATTTCAACACCTTATCTACCTCCTTCCCCACAACTACTCCCCCCCCTGCAACCTACTTTTCCCTCCTTACCCCCTCTCCCCTCTCCTCTACCCAAAAGAGACCTCTACTCTGCGAACCCTATGGCTCCTATTACTGTAGCCACCCTGAATGTCCAGGGTTTAAATTCCCCTACTAAGCGAAGTCTCCTGTCCAATTTTTTGAATGCCCATAGATTACACATTGTTTTTCTCCAAGAGACACACTGGAATAAAGAACTTAGACCTTTCCGTAACCCAGCTCACTATCCCATATGTGAAACTGCATCTTTCACTGAAAAAAAGAGAGGAGTAGCGATCCTACTTCACAGAGATGTCTGCTGTACTACAGAATACATAGAACGTGACCCCGAAGGTAGATACCTGATTTTGATCTGTACCCTCAACGGTATCTTATATACCCTGGCTTCAATCTATACCCCAAACGTTAAGCAGATACCCTTTTTGAGAAAGCTTCTAAGGAGACTGAGTGAAGTTAGGAGAGGCCACCTGTTGATAGGAGGAGACCTGAATTTGGTTTGGGACCCCATCTTAGACAAAAAGACCCCTAAAGCTTATCCCACTGACCGCAACCTTAATACTCAATCCAATGCACTGCGCAAGCTCATGTACCAACATGGTCTTTACGACATCTGGCGCTGCCTCGCCCCAACTGACAGGGACTACACCCATCACTCTAAACCACATAACTCCTACTCCAGGATTGATTACTTGCTTTGTGACTCCTGGACGTTAGATCAATTCTGCACCCCACGTATACGACCGTGCCCATGGTCTGACCATGATTTGGTAAGTGTTGGATGCTTGGAGTTGCGTCCCCCCGACAGTAGGCCCTCCTGGAAACTCCCAGACCAATTTCTCTCTGAAACAGAAATTCCCCAAATTATCGAGACCATCTCAGACTTTCTAAGACTCAACGACACGGGCGACACAAGCCAGGAAATATTGTGGGCCTCATTTAAAGCCTATCTTAGGGGTCATTTTATTAAAATGAGCTCAATCCAGAAGGCTAAAAACAAACTCCCTCTTGCAAAATTATATGCTGAATTGCGGCAAACCGAATTGAGTAACAAAAATGCTCCTTTGCCTACCCTAGCTGAACAGATAGGTTCCATCAGAGAGCAAATCAACAAGAGAGAGCAGCTTCGGGTCCAAGCCAATCTAGTGAGACTTAAACAGTTATATTTCTACAAAGGGAATAGAGCTGACAGGTTACTTGCCCGTAAACTTAGAGACCGCGCGGTTCAAGCTAGAATCCCCCGGATAACCACACCTGCGGGCGTAGTTCGTTCTCCAAAAGCCATAGGAAAGGATTTTGCTGCCTATTACACCTCCCTATACAACTTAAAAAAGGAATCCTCAGGGACTGAGGTAGACAGACTGGCTATCCAGCAGTTCCTGGCAAAATTAAACCTCCCTTCTTTGAATGTAGAATCAGTTGATGATCTACTTGCCCCGTTTGACATAGAGGAAGTAAAGGCGGCTATCCTCGCTTTGAAGCCTCATAAAGCACCTGGCCCTGATGGGTTCACGGGTCTATTCTACCGTAATCTTGTCCACCTCTTATCCCCTGTTCTACTACGCCTTTACCAGGAAGTCGCAGATACTGGAACTTTCCTTCCCGAATACCTGGAGGCTAGCATTCTGACCATTCCCAAAGAAGGGAAAGATCCCTCGCTTTGCGAGAGCTACAGACCAATTTCACTAATTAACGTGGACGTCAAGATCTATGCCAAAGTCTTGGCAACTAGACTTGGAAAACACCTACCCTCACTTATCCACTTGGACCAAGTGGGATTTATCCAGGGCAGGCAAGGTACTGACAACACCCGTAGACTCCTTAATATATTCATGGAAGCGGCTGATATGGAATTGCCCCTCCTCACCCTGTCCCTGGACGCAGAAAAAGCGTTTGACAGGGTGAGGTGGGAATACATGTTCTGCACTATGGAGCGTTTTGGGCTCCCCAGAGTGTTCCAGACCGCTGTCGCAGCCCTCTACACCTGCCCGACGGCGGTGGTTAAGGGATTGGGTTTTTGTTCGCCTAAATTTCCCATCAGCAACGGGACCAGGCAGGGGTGCCCCCTGTCCCCGCTTCTTTTCGCCCTAGTTATGGAGCCGCTAGCAGAGGCAATTAGGGAAAATATAGGAGTCCAAGGCCTTCAGATACATGATACCCTACAGAAGGTAGCGCTTTTCGCCGATGATCTCACCCTCTTCTTAACAAACCCGCTAGATTCTTTGCCCCCTCTCCTTGAAATTATCGATGCCTTTGGCAAAATATCAAACTACAAAATTAATGTCACTAAAACAGAGGCCTACACGATATTTGTTGGGGAAAAGGAACAGAGACATCTCAGGAGGTCTTATTCATTCAAGTGGTCTACGATCGGTATCAGACACCTGGGGATATTTCTGTCCCATGTAAAGGACACAGTGATACAGGAGAATTATGCAACTCTACTAAAGAGGTTAGACCCTAAGCTGAAGTCTAAGAAATACGAGGAAATCTCATGGATGGGCAGAATAGCTGCCCTTAAAATGATGATCCTCCCCAAATTAACCTACATTATGAGGTGCATCCCCATCCCAGTCCCAGAACGGATCTTACGCGGTTTCCAAACCTTATTCAACTCATATGTTTGGGAAGGCAAGAGACCGAGAGTAGCGGCAGCCACGTTGCAGGCCCCAGTAACCAGAGGCGGACTGGGCCTACCTAACGTTCAGCTATATCATCAGGCGGCCATGCTTACGCATGTCTCAGCGTGGGGACCTACCTTGCCTCCTACTAGGTGGAGGGAACTAGAACAAGCTTCCCTCCCGGCATACATTGATCTTTCAGACCTACTATGGGTCCCCCAACATTTAGCTGCTCGAATACCAGTCTCAAACCAGCTTATCAAAGGTTGCCAAACAACTTGGTTCCAACTGAGACACAACCAGTTGATAGCCCCGCATCCGTCCCCCATTCATCCTGTCTTGTCACTCCTACGGGAACTACCTAATGTCAAGCTAGCTCTCTGGAGGACCCATGAGATTGCCTCCCTGGGTGACTTTTACCAGAATGAAAACCTCCTCACAAACCAAGATATGATAGCCAGATTTGGCATCCCTCTTCAGCTAGACTTTGACCTCACGAGACTCAGATCCCTTATGAAGGCCTGGGGATTCCTGACTGACAAGATCAGGGCCCCCACCACCTGGGAGATAAGATGGAAAACTAACCAACAACTGTACAAACCCCTGACTGCTCACTACCAATCTCTTCTAGGGCTCCCTACCCTTGTAAAGACAAGGCATATGATCTCCTGGGAAACTGAATTGGGATTGACCTTCACTCCGCTGGACTGGTCTAGGGCTATACAACTAACCAAAGCTGCTCTCCATTGTGTCACTCTATACGAACTTTACTTCAAGATCATTACAAGATGGCACCTGGTACCGACCAAGCTTCGCACTATATACCCTAGCCACTCTCCCCTGTGTTGGAGAGAATGTGGCGAGATCGGCACACCACTACATGTGTGGTGGTTGTGCGATCGACTGAGATCGCTCTGGTCTAAGACCTCTGCGATTTGTGCAGCGCTGGAGCTCCCGACACCTGATGCCCCGAGCCTAGCCCTTCTGCATATAGGGATAAAAAAGATTCCGAAGTATAAGAGATATCTGTTGGTCTACCTGCTGACATCTGTAAAGATGCTGATAGCCAGAAACTGGAAGAAACAACAGCCCCCACGATGGCAAGCAGTGGTTGACCATTTGCACTACATCAAATCAATGGAAGACTATGTCTTCCGCATACACAACCAATCTGCTATCTTTAGTCAGATATGGGAACCTTGGGAAACACTCCTTAAATTGGCTACGTAACTCCCCCTTCCCTTGGCCATTGTTGGCCTGTTCTGGCTGGGTCCATGGTCGTCCTAGGAGATGTGCCCCGCTGTTACTGAGCTGAGATACCGAGACATAAAAATCTCCCCCCCCCTCCCACCTCTGATTCCTTCCCTCTCCTCTCCCCCCCCCCCTTTTCATGTGAAGATATATAGAGTAGATCCTCGCATCCCACCTTTCATACATGTTTATTATGAACACCTATTAGTTTCCGCACATGACTGTCAGACATCTTAAGTATGGCATACACTGCTATACTTTAACTAAAATATAAAACTTTAATGGTTCCTCAGAACGACCAAAACATCACAACAGATATGTTCGGCACGCATTGGGAAATATCTTTATTGTGTTTCTGAGTTTTTATTCTAGATGCACTGTTCCTGATTGTAACTCATTCCTCCTCTACTTGACTGCGTGTAACCTCATTTCGATTTATGTCAAATGCTATTTGTGTTGTTTTCTGGTTTATGTACCCTATTTATTAATAAAAACTTATTATGAAAAAAAAAAAAAAATATTTTACTAATTAATTTGGATTGGTTAAAATTCAATAACCAATATATTTTTGGAATGTCCCTTTAAGGACCAAACCATTAGGAATATGTTGATTTAACATTGTATTAATAAACTAAAGGGGAATGAAAATACATATAGATATGTGATATCTAAACAAGAGGTAAGATGAATAATTTTGAGAAATTATATTACAAACTAGCTATAGTTAAATGAGTCTTCAAATGACTTCACTAGAACAGAAAAGTAATCAATATGGCATACAATAACTAGCTTGTGCTAAATATTAAATTAACTGACTTACCATTTTCAAAAATTTAAAAAATATCTTTATTAGAATTATGTTTTTGTATACCTAAGGAAGATACAAGATCTTATAAAACAAATTGAACATTCAACTACACTGTCAGTTTAATGTAAATTAACCACTTTCCCTTCTTAAAATTGAAAATAACAAAGTTGTTATGTCGAATTCTGACTACATATCCTCATAAATATTTTTAAATTTTACCATCTATAAATTACACAATAAAAGCATCGATGGATTTCACTCCCAAATTAATTTATAAAAGCTACTTGACTTTAACATTCTCTGAATAAGTGGATTTTCGAAAATGAATTCAATACATGAGGCCTAATTTTATATCATGCATGTGCTTGTCAAATAGACAACTACCAGTCATGGGAGTTTTTTTTTTTTTTTTAATTGTCAGATTAGCTGTATATATTTATTATAATCTGTTTCTTAAAAAGATGTTCTTTAATAAAATACATTTAAAAAAAGGTTTAGTATTACAAAATATTTATTGTCAATATTTTTTTATTTTTTTTTCTCACAAAAATAAATCGAACAAGTGTAATTCATCACAGATGAAACTCTGAAAAAAAAATAAAGAAAAAACATTAGTTATTTCATACACGTCTTAAAATATTCCTATGACAGCACAGAGGCAGTGAGGCAGGGTGGTCAGTGAGTTGGTACATAAACCCCAGCACGCTTATTCCTACCCCGAGGGGTTATGGGAATTAGGCAGCTTAAACCTTAACAATACCAGGGGGTTCTCTTCCGTACGGTAACCAAATGCTATATTTCCAAAATATTCCCCATTTCTTTAAAGGCTAGGGGAGTCCGTTATTTAGAAGCTTGCCCCAGACAGCTCTATACAGTCTTTTGTCTCCTACCCAATGTTGAGGGTTATGGGAGATAGTATAACCTATATTCCACTAGCCCTGCCCTGGACTGTGTACTGTATAATGTAAATCAGGGGACCTCCGGCAGGTTATAGAAAATACTGAGTTTAGACCTTGACATGCACAAAGAAACTCTCTCGGTGTTGGTGTCCGCTACTATAATGCCAAGGTGGCCCCAGCTCCTTTAGCAATTAGGGCAGATCCCTTTAAAAGCTATCCCAGGTAGCTCTGTTTAGCCTTTGGACTCCTACCCACTAGTAAGGGTTATGGGAGAAATTGAGCCTAGGTTCTGATGCTCCTACCCCAGGCTATGTGCTCTTTACACTGGTTCAGCAGACAGACAACAGCTACTAGCAGTTTAATGGCTTATAGTTAAATCCCCAGCTAGTGCTATTATCCATGCACCAGGTCTAGCTCACAGACAGGCAGGCCGCAAAGCAAGAAAAAACCTCCACAAAATTCTGTACAACCTATGGTACGTTACCACCTTTGATGTCTCTCTCGGCTGACGCTGTATCGGCTCTTTTTAACTTATGTTTTGACGACCTTATTCCCCCAGCAAGGGGTGTCTCTCTTGCACGCTGTTCCGTGGAGCTCTATCCACAGGGGTCTGTAACACCTGTTTCTCTTCTAACGTGCCTGGTTATCTATGAACTCCACGGCGGTTCCGCTCCCTTTTACTCCTGTGTAGGAGCCGGCCCAGCCGTCCAGCAGGGTAAGTAGTTGGCTCCAGCCACAGAGCTTATGGCGCCTGTAGAGATTTCCACGATGCTGAGAGTACCTCTCTTACATCCGGCCGTTCGTTGCTCCACAGCCTAGGACAAGCACATCGGTCAGAGCTGTTGGTAGAGCTCGATGGAAGGACTCGCGTTCAGCAAGCAGTCTGCTTGCTCCGCCTCTTTCCGGAAAACCTAAAATATTCAATACAATAACTTTAAAATCATCTTGTGTCTCTGCTGTAACTTTTGTAAAATATTTATAAAGATTTTTTTTATTATATAAAAAAAAAAACATCTATACCTATACATCATTTAAAATACCATTATATTGTGTAATCAATATTACATTTAAATATCAGCATTTACAATTATACCAAATAATGCATATAACATTTTAAATAATAAAAATACATATATGTATGCTGAACATAAATGTAATATTTCATGTCCCTTCAAATACCTCTATATCAACTATAATATGTATTCCTTTGTCTTATTGTTCAGAATTGGATTCTTGTGTATCACAAAGTAGGGTTAATATATGTAAGCTACACATATTCTAATATAGGACATGTATGTTTTACTAATTTGTAACATTCTTCCTCCTGTGATTCTTAACTAGCATGCATTGGGCAAACCAACCTGGATTATGCATGGTCTTTGAAAGTCAATTCTCTTGAAAATAACAGTTTATCTTCAATAGGTGTCTTATTCATCATTTCCAAAATAGAGGATTGTGAAATACCATCTAAAAATAAAAAATGTATCTAGGTGTCTCCAATAGGATGCCTCCACACCCTTAATCCATCAAATTGTTGCCACTTACCATGTGAACGTGTCTTTGTATGGTTTTCCAGGTCAGCACATTTGAAAGACAATGCCAGACATGATCCCATTGGTATTCTTCACTTTCAATCTTGGATTCTTCACTTTCAGTCTGGGAATACTTCACTTTCAGTCTGGGAATTCTTCACTTTCAGTCTGGGAATTCTTCACTTTCAGTCTTGGAATTCTTCACTTTCAGTCTTGGAATTCTTCACTTTCAGTCTTTAGATGAAGTCATCTCCCTAATGGCAGAAAAAGTGTGAATAAAAATATTAATACAAGTGTGTGAATCAGTTCTGCACCCCTCTCCCACCCCCCATTTCTGAAACGATTTCTGTCACTAGCTTACTAAGCGTGTGTAGCATCTTGTGTTATGTTCTATCAATCAAGTGTGAAGATGAGTCATATTGAGCAGACCAAACCTCTAATGTGTGACTTTGAATCTGACTTTGAACCATAGTCATGATAGAGGATCCCTTTCTGAGTATCCAAATTTTAAGTAATGTGTCAACTAAATACTAGTTTTGAAAATGTATGCCATATGATGTATTTTTGTGCCAAATTCCTGCCAGCCACAGTCCATACATTTATACTTACCAGCTGATGTTGTCTTTAAAAATCAGGTGGCAAAGACTCGTTACAGGACCCAATGACCAGAGCATCACCTATATTAATAAATGTAAAAATTGTTATCATTTGATGAACAATCCTAACATGTTTGCACAATTCTCTACTTGTCATTTCCCTAGAATTCACATATATTGACAATACTCCAATCTAAATTCTATTATTTACCGTCTGAAGTGGCGGTTGATGATGTCTGCTCTAACATTGAGCCCCTCGTCCCGGAATGGCCCCTCTAGAACAGGCTCGTCCTCCTCATCCCAGCCCGCTGTGCAATATTATGCAGGACGCTACAGGCTATAATGATCTTTGCCACCTTCCTAGGGCTGTACTGGAGGGCTCCTCCCGACCTGTCAAGGCATCTGAATCTCATTTTGAGGAGCCCAAACATCCTCTTGACTACAGCCCTAGTCCTCTTGTGCGCCCTATTATAGCGCTCCTGAGCCTCATCAGTAGGGTTACGTAACGGCGTAATGAGCCAAGGCCGGCTCATGTAACCAGAATCACCTATAAATTATGAACAGAACAAAATGAAAACATTTTTTAAAAAATTTAATGATATTAAAACAATTTATTTGTGTACACGAAAATCCAATAACAAATGTTTTAATTTAAAAATAATAATCTATTGAAATCTTATTCTCTATCTGACCATTTCAGCTAAGACATGCTACATATGCGTATTTCACATAAACCAGACCTTTGCTAAAAAAAAAAAAAAGGTAACATTGCATTTTCTATTGGGCCATTTAAGCTAGAACATGCTACATATCTGCTTTGAGCTAAAACTAGACATTTGCGGAAAGAGACAATGACATGGTTAAATCGTATTCTCTATCTGACCATTTCAGCTAAGACATGCTACATATGCGTATTTCGCATAAACAAGACCTTTGCTAAAATAAAAAAAAAATGGTTAAATTGCATTCTGGATCTGACCATTTAAGCTAGAACATGCTACATATCTGCTTTGAGCTAAAACAAGACATTTGCGGAAAGAGACAATGACATGGTTAAATTGCATTCTCGATCTGACCATTTAAGCTAGAACATGCAACATATCTGCTTTGAGCTAAAACTAGACATTTGCGGAAAGAGACAATGACATGGTTAAATTGCATTCTCGATCTGACCATTTAAGCTAGAACATGCTACATATCTGCTTTGAGCTAAAACTAGACATTTGCGGAAAGAGATAATGACATGGTTAAATTGCATTCTCGATCTGACCATTTAAGCTAGAACATGCTACATATCTGCTTTGAGCTAAAACTAGACATTTGCGGAAAGAGACAATGACATGGTTAAATTGCGTTCTCTATCTGACCATTTAAGGTAAGACATGCTACATATCTGTTTTGAGCTAAAACTAGACATTTGCAGAAAGATAAAGAAATGGTTAAATTGCATCCTATAGCTGCACATTACACTAACAGTTTAAGACTACAGTGGCAATTGTCTAACTAATTAACCATGTTGTGCACAAATACTCACCAACGAGATACCCAGGGGGAAATTGTCTTTCCTCAAACTGCCGCCACAGGGAGGACAGAGAGAGGATGCGGGCATCATGACAAGCCCCGCCGAAATTCGCACACACCTGCATAATCCGCATCCGTGCGTCACAAACATACGTTGAGGCTATGGAAATGTTTGCGATTTCGGAAGGGCAAGTCATCAGCTGGAGCACGCAGCGCAATGTGGGTGCAATCTATTGCTCCCAAGACATTGGGCAATTCAGCGATAGCAAAGAATTCCCTCTTCAGGCGCCTCCAATCACCATCATTCTGAGAGAATCCTATATAACGCTTACTAACACGTACCATGGCATCCAGAAAGTGATCAAACACCACCGAGAATGTACCTTGAGCCAGGCCATGCATGTACATCTCTCCTGATTGAAAACTCCCGGAGGCCAGGACGTATATACAACTTAGCATCTTAGTGATGCCAGGGACAGCAGTCCTTATTCGTATACGTGGCTCCAGATGAGGTCTAAGAATATCGTAAAGGCCAATGAGCTGTTCGCGATTGAGCCTATACTTGTCATAAACCTCAAAGTCACTCATGTTTTCCAAGGTGGGTCTTACCCTGTAGACACGAGGACCTCTAACCAGACGAGCCCTTTGTCTCACTCGGAGCCGCCGAGGCTGCCTGATTCTATCAACCGCTACTTGGGCAACAGCACCACCAGCAGCGTCTATCAGATCGTCATCCATATTTGCCAAGCTAAGCAGCACAAAGCCAAACAGCAGAGCAAACACAACACAAGGAGTAACAAGGTATGCAAAAACACAGAAGCGAATTGATACAATGTCGATCACCATGGACACTTTGGCCATGTTGTTTGGGGGATTTATAGTGCAATTAGTCCAATGGTAGTGAGTTCGTAATGATTGCTGATTGTATACACTTGTTTGTATGTGAGCGGCGCGAATGCTTTCAAAGTGGGCGTTTTTTTAGGTGTTTGCTGAAATGTTGTTTTCCACCAATGAATATCAATGTGAAAGTGTAAAATGTAACACATACAGTGCATGTTTGTAATGTTTGTTCATATGAGTAATAAATACTTAATAAACGCAATCTTATAGTAAAAAGTACACGTCCAAGCTAACATGAATGAAAGGGCATACTTGTGTATAATGTGTGCATAGAATGTGATGGATCAATGTTGCTGCAATATTGTTTGTAAACGATAAAGTAACAACTGCCATCTGTAGTATTGTATATATAAGTGATTGGCGAGATGTCAATATTGTACGCGTCCCTTTAAAATCGCAATAATACTGAAGAACTTCCGGCTGCCATCTGTAGTATTGTATATATAAGTGATTGGCGAGATGTCAATATTGTACACGTCCCATTAAAATCGCACTAATACTGAAGAACTTCCGGCTGTCATCTGTAGTATTGTATATATAAGTGATTAGCGAGATGTCAATATTGTACGCGTCCCATTAAAATCGCACTAATTCCGAACTTCCGTCAGTCATATAAGTGATTTGCGAGATGACAATATTTATTACGTGTCCCATTAAAATCGCCATAATAATGATGTTCCAAACTCTTGTTTTCGTATATGTTGTATTGTAGTATTGAGTGCTAAAGTTCTGAAAGGGGCGGTACAGTCGTAAAGCTGTAATGTGTATGGTTGAAGCTTCTAATGACGTCATCATATTATCAACCTGCCTGTCTAGTTATGAAATCCTCATTGTGTTGTTGTATTTGACTACATTGTTATTGTGTGCTGAATAAAATATAAATGTGTGCTTTTTGGTTGCGTGATGCGTGTTATGTACATATACGTATATATTGTGATTGTGTCCCACATATGCTGACTTCTATATAGCGGTCTAGCATTGTTGTTCCTTCCCAAAAAGTGACATCTGTAATCTGTTCCAATGATGTTATTATTGTACGTAATTCCTAATGGTTTATTCTGAGTGAATTGTGATGTTAAAGGTACAGTAAAATTCCTCTTTTCTGTTTCCTGATTCATAGAGAGAATGTAATGTGTTTTTCCCCCATCATTTGAATGCACATGTATGAGTGAATGGTGTAAAAGTAAAGTATGTGCATCCATGACTGATCATGTGTTAAGCCTATGTAGATATGCTGTTGCTGCAAGCATATGAGTTGAATAAATGAAATGCTATAATAAAGCTAAATAAGAGTTGTTTCCAATTGTCTACTGTTTGTGAATCCTGAAATGTTCCAATTATTTTTCTGTCCGTTTAAATGAGATGTAATTGTTGAAAATGTTTGTTACTAGTGATGTTGATTTGTAGTTGATGTAATGTAAAAGTATCAAACAATTTAATGTTGTTGTGAATTTCCCATAAGTAAAATCCATAACTCCATAGGGAAAGAGCCATTTCTTGATCTATTTGTCATAGCGTGGCTAACGCAGACAAACATGGGTTATTTTCCGAATTCTAGCACTGGTATTTAGAGTTTTCTTGTCTACGCTTTTTGCGTGCGTTAGGGAAATCTGTCTGTCGCGTGCACGAGCACGTCTTCCCCATAGAAGTCAATGGAGGCAAAAAATGTGTGTGTAAATAAAATCCAAGACTGATTTTGTCAGGATTCCATTTCATGTTTTACTTCTCTCACTTCTCATCACATGGTTCTCTCACTTTCATGCTCCACCTGTCAGCAAACAGGTGCTTAGTTATTTTCATTAGCAGGAGTAACAGCTTACACACAGTCTCTGAGCTGCATTGTTTTTCTCAAACCAACTGCTTTCACAAAGGACTGTTTGCTTGGATTACTCTGGACTATTTTCTACAAGGATTACATCCCCTGAAATATCCTGTTTGCATCCTTGGACTTACAGCTAAGTTACCTCTTAATTTTATGCCTTGCATACTATTTGAGAACTTAACTGCTGAATTATTATTGTACACTTACAGCATCACTCTTAATTTAACTGGAGCTGACAGGCACTGCAGTTTTCTAAATTACTCTGCACACTATTTCATACTGGGGAATCACTGTCTCCTTTCTCACTTCATTAATATATATGCTGCTTTAAGAACAAGACTTTGAGCTCTAAGTTTACAAGCTTGAACTGAAGAGGATTTAACTATTTCAAAATAAAAACTGTTACTTGGTTTTGCAACTGCAAGTCTGGGCATCTTGCCAAATTCCTCTCTTACTCTGCAGCAGCTGCTCTCAATAAACACAGTTACAAAGCAGCAGCTACAAGACAACTGAAGCATTCTCTGTGACTTGTTAAAAGTATATCTCTTGCAAACCAAGCTTACTTCTTACAAGGATTAACCAACTCTCTCCTGCATTACATGTTTATTTAATGTAAGTTTAAAAAAGAATTTTTGTTCTCTCAAGTTCTTTAAATTAGAAGCATATTTTTCTTCTATCATTTTTTCATTATTTTTTCCATACTGTGCCAGTCTAACAGTATTGGAAATATTGTGCTTAGAAGGATTCATGTTGTGATAGTACTAACAGCATTGAACCTCTAACTTAATATTAATTCACCACAGGTTTACTGGTCTATGCTCACCTAAATAGCCCAAAAACCCTGGTGATACAAAATAATAATTGATCTGCAGTTGCGTTCCACTTACATAGTTGAAATAGACTTTACATAATAACTAAGCCTTACAATGGAACCAGCAGATCTCCCAACAATTGTTTATAACCTTTCTAAACGAGTGGATGAACTTAACCAGGGTCTCAGGGATTTAAAAGTAGAGAATGAGACCCTTAGGAAGGTTATTCAAGATTCAGTTTCTAGCAAACCTGTTCCTGCACAGCCTGTTACTGAGCCAATCATTGCTCCACCAGATTTTTTCCATGGTGACAGATGTCAGTATCGTCAATTCAGAAATGCTTGTGTACTAACATTTAGTCTGAAACCTGTCACATATCCTAATGACAGGACCAAGGTGTTGAGCATGATTACTTATCTACGTGGGGAACCCCGCATTTGGGCAGATACTTTGTTTGAGTCAAACAGCCCTCTTCTGTCCTCTTTACAGTCCTTCCTTGCTGTTATGGATGAGTTATATTCAGATTCCAACCTCCAACATACAGCGGATGATAAACTGAGGAAGTTAAAGCAAGGCAACCGACCAGTCGAGACCTATATTACTGAATTTAAACAACAAGCCATTGATTCCCAATGGAATGCAGTTGCTCTTAAAAGTCAATTTAGATTAGGTCTGTCTGATCAGGTGAAAGATGAACTTGCTCGTATAGATATCCCAGACTCTTTGGAAGCATTTATGAGATTGGTTATGCAGATTGATAGGAGATTAAGAGAAAGAAAGACGGAACGCCAGCACACAGAGCCCTCCTATAAAAGGCCTACTCACCCCATTCAAACAACTTCCACTGCTCATTCTTCTAGCAGTGCTCCAGAGGCTATGGAGATTGGCTTCATTCGAGGCCCCCTCACTTCTGAAGAAAGATTCAGACGTAAATCCAAGGGACTTTGCATGTATGGCGGTTCCGCTGCTCACTCTGTTCAGGATTGTCCATCTCTACGCAAGAACAAGAACCGTAAGTCATTTTCTAGTTTGACTTCTCTATTGGTTTATGATAAACCCATTCACTGTATTCTACCCCTCTCTTTACAGTGGGACTGCAAACAGCTGAAGAAAGAGGCCATAATTGATACAGGCGCACAAGGAAACTACATGGATGCTTCTATTGCATTAACAAATAAAATACCACTCATAAAAAAATTGTCTCCTGTTTTTATTCGAGTAGTGGATGGGTCTGAAATTTCTTCAGGACCTATAATACAACATACCATCCCCATTCTGGTTACCACCTTTGACTCACATCAAGAATATATCACGTTTGATATTATCAGTTCTCCACTCTTCCCTATTGTCTTAGGTTTACAATGGCTTCGATTACATGAACCAACAATAACTTGGAGTTCTCTTGACATCAAATTTAATTCTAAATACTGTCAACAAAGTTGCTTACATCCTACAACTCTTTTACATATTACTGAAGTGCCCAGTATCCCCAAAGCTTACGACAAATTTAAAGAAGTCTTCAGCAAAAAGGAGGCAGACAGCTTACCTCCTCATCGGACCTACGACTGTCCTATTGACCTCAAACCAGGAACCACACCTCCATACGGCCATCTATACCCTCTCTGTCAACCAGAGTTGGACCATCTTAAAACCTATTTAGATGAAAACCTGAAAAAAGGCTTTATTCGCCCCTCTGTTTCACCTGCCGCAGCTGGTTTCTTCTTTGTCAGAAACAAAGACAACTCACTTCGACCTATAATTGATTTTAGGGAGTTGAACAAAATAACCATCAAAAACCGGTATCCCTTACCACTCATCCCCGAACTTATCGAACGCCTTCAAGATGCAAATTTTTTTACCAAGCTTGATCTTAGAGGGGCTTATAATCTTGTTCGAATAAGAGAGGGTGATGAGTGGTTGACCGCATTCCGTACGAGATATGGTCTCTTTGAATATCTTGTAATGCCCTTCGGGCTTACTAATGCTCCGGCCACATTTCAGTTTTTCGTGAATGATGTTTTCCATGACCTTCTTGACATCTGCGTTGTGGTATACCTGGACGACATCCTTATTTATTCCAAAACTTTAGAAGATCACGTGAAGCATGTTAGCTGGGTCTTGTCAAGACTGCAAGTGCATAGACTTTACGCTAAACTTGAGAAGTGTCTTTTCCACGTTACTGAAATTGATTTCCTGGGTTACAGTATAGGACCCAATGGCATTCAAATGCAAGAGAATAAGGTAGAAGCCGTGAGAAACTGGCCACAACCCACTAACAGAAAAGAATTACAACGCTTTCTAGGTTTCAGTAATTATTACCGCAAATTTATTAGGAACTTCTCCCAAAAGATAAAACCTCTTTCTAGACTCACCAGCACCTGTGTGCCATTCCGTTGGGATAAAGATGCCGATGAGGCCTTTTGCAACCTGAAGACCTCATTCCCTACTGCACCTATACTACAATTTCCAGATCCTTCCCTTCAATTCGTCCTCAAGGTTGACTCTTCAGATTTTGCTCTTGGCGCTATTCTCTCCCAAAGGAAAAGTCTTACACAACCACTTCATCCAGTAGCTTTCTATTCTAAGCTACTCTCTCCAGCAGAGATTAACTACTCCATCGGAGAAAAAGAACTTCTCGCAATTAAACGTGCTTTCGATACATGGAGACATCTTCTAGAGGGCACAGTACAACCTATCATAATCTATACAGATCATCGCAACCTGGAATTCCTGCAGAAAAATAAAACTCTGTCCAGTAGACAAGTAAGATGGAGCCTGTACTTTAGCAGGTTTAACTATCTTATAGTATACAGACCTGGATCTAAAAATGGGAAGGCTGACTCTCTCTCCAGGAGAGATCCCAGACCACCAAATTCTCAAGAAGTTACTTCCATCATACCTGCAGACAAATTCTTGGGCCTGATGCCTACATTTAAAACTCAACTCCTTACTGCTCTACAGTCAGATAATCAGAGATCCCATCTACATCTGACTCAAAATGCTGATTTCTATTATCACGACTCCAAGCTATATATCCCAGAATCTCTCAGGAATGACTTGATTAAACAACATCATGATCCTCCTTTGCTTGGACACCCTGGTATCAAAAGGACATTAGATCTCTTATCAAGACTTTATTGGTGGCCAAACATGTCTGATTCTGTCCATAATTATATACAACACTGTGATATCTGTATCACTTCTAAAAAGGATAGAAATAAACCTTATGGTCACCTAATACCTATGGATATCCCTGAAAGACCTTGGGCTCATATAGGTATGGACTTTATTGTTGAACTTCCTTTAAGTTCTGGATTTAATACTATTCTTGTTGTTACAGATATTCTGACAAAGATGGCTTTATTCATTCCGTATCACAAGGTACCCACATCCACGGAGACTGCTCAACTTTTCCTGAATTCGGTTGTACGCTTCCATGGGATCCCGAACATCATAACAACCGACAGAGGAGCTCAATTTACTTCAAAATTCTGGAAATCCCTCGCTCAACATCTACAGATTGATCATCGACTTAGTACAGCCTTCCATCCGCAGACCAATGGTCAAACTGAAAGGTTAAACCAATGGCTTGAACAGTACATCCCCTGTTACTGCTCATACCAACAAACTGAGTGGGCCCAGTACCTATACATGGCAGAATTTGCATATAATAATAGTAAAAACAGTTCAACCAATTTGTCTCCATTCTTTGCGAATTACGCTTTCCATCCTAACTTCTTCATCCATGACTCAATTGCCCCAATTTCTCAACCGGTTGATGACCTTCTACAAAAGATAGCGGAGAATTTTCATTCCTTACGTCTAAACATCCAAAACGCACAAGCTATACAAAAGAAGTACTATGATCTCCGTAGAAGACCTTCTCCTGTCTATGCAGTAGGAGATAAAGTCTGGCTTTCAACCAAAAATATCAAAATACCTGTTCCCAGTAAAAAATTAGCTTGCTTATTTATCGGACCCTTTACAGTAAGCAATATTGTTAATGCCAATGCAGTTACTCTTGATCTTCCATCATCATTACCTATTCACCCCACCTTCCATGTCTCGCTCCTGAAACCGGCTTCCTCTACCTCAACGACTAAAACTATTCTTCCCCCTGATCCGGTGACCTTGGATGTTGACATATTTGAGGTCCAAGACCTATTGGACTCTAGATACTACAATGGTCAGTTGCAATACCTTGTGAGGTGGAAGGGTTTCTCGCCAGATGACGACAGTTGGGAACCGCACACCCACATCAATGCCCCTCGGTTGCTCTCCCGCTTCCATAGACGCTATCCACATAGACCCAGGCATCAAGCCGAGGATCGGCTTCCTTGAAGGGGGGCTTATGTCAGGATTCCATTTCATGTTTTACTTCTCTCACTTCTCATCACATGGTTCTCTCACTTTCATGTTACTTAAGGCTCCACCTGTCAGCAAACAGGTGCTTAGTTATTTTCATTAGCAGGAGTAACAGCTTACACACAGTCTCTGAGCTGCATTGTTTTTCTCAAACCAACTGCTTTCACAAAGGACTGTTTGCTTGGATTACTCTGGACTATTTTCTACAAGGATTACATCCCCTGAAATATCCTGTTTGCATCCTTGGACTTACAGCTAAGTTACCTCTTAATTTTATGCCTTGCATACTATTTGAGAACTTAACTGCTGAATTATTATTGTACACTTACAGCATCACTCTTAATTTAACTGGAGCTGACAGGCACTGCAGTTTTCTAAATTACTCTGCACACTATTTCATACTGGGGAATCACTGTCTCCTTTCTCACTTCATTAATATATATGCTGCTTTAAGAACAAGACTTTGAGCTCTAAGTTTACAAGCTTGAACTGAAGAGGATTTAACTATTTCAAAATAAAAACTGTTACTTGGTTTTGCAACTGCAAGTCTGGGCATCTTGCCAAATTCCTCTCTTACTCTGCAGCAGCTGCTCTCAATAAACACAATTACAAAGCAGCAGCTACAAGACAACTGAAGCATTCTCTGTGACTTGTTAAAAGTATATCTCTTGCAAACCAAGCTTACTTCTTACAAGGATTAACCAACTCTCTCCTGCATTACATGTTTATTTAATGTAAGTTTAAAAAAGAATTTTTGTTCTCTCAAGTTCTTTAAATTAGAAGCATATTTTTCTTCTATCATTTTTTCATTATTTTTTCCATACTGTGCCAGTCTAACAGTATTGGAAATATTGTGCTTAGAAGGATTCATGTTGTGATAGTACTAACAGCATTGAACCTCTAACTTAATATTAATTCACCACAGGTTTACTGGTCTATGCTCACCTAAATAGCCCAAAAACCCTGGTGATACAAAACAATAATTGATCTGCAGTTGCGTTCCACTTACATAGTTGAAATAGACTTTACAGATTTTGAGCGTAAAGTGAGTGACGTCATGGGCTTGTGTGAAAAAGTAGCTAAATCGTATTTATTTAGAAATCAAAATCTTCTTTGTGTATGATAATGTGGTGTATATTGTTTGTATGCATCGATGAGTGTATGTATGTGATAATATTATTAGTTAGATGTAGCTATATGAGTGTCTTTTCCCGTCTGTCAATGTAAGTCAATGGCAAAATGGATTTGTGTTGATTTTTTTTCTAACACCCGAGATCTCGCAACTTTTATCCTTTCTATTTTGACGATAAAATATTAAAAATGAAAAATAAATATAGTGTAGTGTTTGTATGAGTGTAAGTGTACTTTGTGTAATATTTTTTTTGTGATTCGTTGATGTTTATTTTGTCGTTAGATGTTAACTCCTGGGTCTGGGTTGCCGGTAAGGATTTCAGCGTTAGGAAATTTTAGAGTGTCGGTAAGTAAACTCTAAATACCAGCGGGCGGTAAAAAGCAGCGTTAGAAGCCCTATACGATGGTTTTGACGGCTAACGCAAAACTCTAAATCTAGGCGCAAGTGACTGGCCTCCTGGCTCCATTACAACATACAGATTTCTTTCTAGAAGCACAGATCAGGAGCGAATAGTCCTTAGACTTTGGACAGTGAACAAAAAATTAGGGAATCCGTGACAGGTGTGGAGACAGTCTCGAAATCTAAAAAAGCTACAGAGGTGGATGTTGTTGCTCTCCGAGGTTTCATTCAATTTAATTTAATGAATTTTTATTTTATTTAATTAAGCTTCATTTAATTTAATTTATTTTATTTTCTAAATTCCGTATATATAGCCGGTTTTATTTTGAATATAGTTAAGGTATAAAATGTATACTGACAACTGTTTGGGATGATTTCGGTACACCAAATCAATGACTTTTCCAATTGATTGGATTACTATGCAATGTGAAAATGTACAATGATATATAAGCTTTATTTTTGTCAGTATTAAAAAATAAAGATTTGAACAAAAAAAAAAAAGTTAAACTTTATCACCGCCCTCTACACGCGGGTATTAATAACCCAAGTCTTAAAGGGACATTAAATACTAAATAAATGCTAGATAGAATGATGCATTCAAATAAAAGATTAGTTTGAGAATAACATGTAGATGTATTTTTTAGAGTTTATTAGCTGTTTAAATGTTGACAAAATAAGTGTAAAGTTTTAGTGTCTATAAAACAATGAGAGCTGCCATGTTGTAACTTAGGTTACCTTCTCTGCTGTGGCCAATTAGATACAGTTATAAATAGGTCTCTAGAGTGTGTAGCCAATGGCTGTGTGGAATATAACAGTGTTCTGCACTTCTATTTCTAACAGGAACTGAAAAGCTCACAATTTCAGAATGGAATTACAGGAAAAGGGGGCAAAATCAATAATGAAAGTATACTGAAGAGTTTTTTTATATATATTTATATATATATATATATACTATTTATAAATTTATATTACTATCTCAAAATGTTTAATGTCCCTTTAAGTGAGTGCCATATAATGTTCTCTATTACTTTGTCTATAAAATGGTACTATAACTATTCTTCAGCACATTTATATATACTAATGATCCATACAACATCAGCCTAGCTTTCACTGCCTGTACTTCCCTAAAAATAAATTAATAAGTCAATCAGAATTTTTTATTGACCCTTTAATGTCTTAAGTGGGGATGATGACCATTCCAGGGGAGGGGGTGTTTTTTGAGAGCTAATCGCACGCAAATCTAGGATGGTGGTGACATGGACGGTGACATCGATAATACCTGAAAGTGCCGGGCTGCTGCTGGGAGCTGAAAGGGACATGAAACCCAAACATTTTCTTTCAGGATTTAGGTAGAACTTACCAGTTTACTTCTATTATCAAATGTGTTTAATTCTCTTGGTATCATTTATTGAAGGAGCAGCAATGCACTAATGGTTTATAACTGAACACATGGGCGAGACAATGACAATCGGTTTATATATGCAGCTACCAATCAGGAGCAAGAATCTAGGTTCTTTGCTTCTCCTGAGCTTAAATAGATCAACCTTTCAGCAAAGGATAACAAGAGAAGGAAGCAAATTTAATAATAGAAGTAAATTGGAAAGTTGTTTAAAATGTTATGCTCTGTCTAAATTATGAAATTCTAATTATGACTTTACTGATCCTTTAAGGGAGTTTTATGTAGGGGTTAAGTATTCAACCACCTAAATCTCAACTCCCATAAAGCCCAAGACACCCCCAAGAGCCTTCATTTGAAAGACAATAGCTTTTTCACTTTATGTGTCTTGGGGGTTTAAAGTATAAGCACAATTTAAAAAAAATAATAAAAATACACTTTATAACAGGCCATTAAAAAGGCCTAGAGACCCCATCTCTTGTGTTAAAGCCCAGAAACCCCTCTTTCAAACAACAAGTCTTGGGGCTATAAAGTGAAAACAAAATAAAAGAACACGTGTTAAAACCATATACACTTATAATAGGCCATAAAAAAGGTATAGAGACCACTTTGTCCCCTTGTTATACAGCCCAGAAGCCCCTCTTTAAAATAAAGCCCCTATATAGTTTTAAAAGCCATGTGATCACTGTGGTAAATAGCGATCACCTGACGTGAATAAATGTGCATTTATATGAGCAGAGGCTCATGGGAGCCACTACGTGCACATCAAAGTTATATAACTATACCCAAAAACCCTAATTTATATGAGGATAACCCCTTTTTCTTTTGACTAAAGAGCTAAGAAAAAACAACAATACAGATAATTGTTGACAAACCTTGTTTATTAAAATATTTAATAAAAATATACACTTTTTTTGTAGAGCTCTCATGTGTCATAATATATACATAAAATAATCTGAATCTGCTGAAAACCCCCCAACATATAATGACAGTAGGGCTTAAATCTCCAAAATACATCAGCACAGGGGTGGACATTACATTATTAAATGTTCATGTCTTGATGATTTATGTGTCATTTGAATAGCTTTCAGATGATCAGAGAATGCACCATTTTGAGACAATATTTTAAAACGTCCTAAATCTCAATTGTCGTCTTACTGCCAACATTACATCTTTATTTTTCAAGCTATAAATGAATGGATTTAGTAAAGGGACGATAGCTGTATTAAGGAGAGAGAACATTTTCATCAAATCCAACCTGTTCCTTGAGTTTGGTATGTGGTATTGATAAGTAATAGTCGCATACAGAAGTATGACAACCGAAAGGTGTGAGGAACATGTGTAGAACGCTTTTTCCCTCCCACTTCTAGACTGTATCTTCAGTATTGCATTAATAATAAATACGTAGGAGCTCAAGATTAGAAATAACTGTGTGAGACCAAAAATAATTGCATCAATAAGGATCATCTTTTCCAAAATTGAAGTATCACTGCAAGTAAGTTTCATAAGTGGTACAATATCACAGAAGAAGTGGTTCATCTTATTGGATGTATAACATGTTAATCCTGCTGTAGTAAAAATTATAGGTACAATTAGTAGAAAGCTGTTGAACCAACATCCAGTGATCAACATAACAGTGACCTTATTACTCATAACAGTAGAGTAATGTAAAGGGTTACAAATGGCAACATATCGATCATAGCTCATGACTGTCAATATTGACAACTCACTGCAAGCCAAGGAACAAAATAAATATATTTCAATCATACAGTTATTAAAGGAAACATTGTTATCATTAAAAATATAACTTGTGAAAACGTGGTTGAGTGTTACAGTGGGGGAGAGAATGTCTATAAGTGACAAGTTCCAGAGGAAAAAGTACATAGGGGTGTGTAGCTGAGGATCCAGACAGACAAGAAGAAGGATGATTGTGTTGCCACTAATATTTAAAAGATAAATAAATAGAACCAGGAAGAAAATAGACTCCTGAAGCTCAAGATTGTCTGAAAACCCAATTATAATAAAATAAGTCACTATAGTCCGGTTTTCATTCTCCATGGCTTTATATGTAACTAAATGCTAAAAAAAAAAAAAAAAATCAATCAATTAAACCATTTTCAAAATCTTAATTTATGTGTTTTTCCCCCAATATTTTCTAGTCCGCAGGGTCATCAGACTACTTTTTTTTTTAGCTATACCTTACACACACACACACACACACACACACACACACACACACACACACACAACATACAAGTATAACACCAACAATGAATAAATTTTCAAGTACTTAAACATATTTGAACATTTCTACTAGGCCTGCACAATGGGCAGGGAGAGAGGGGCATCTGCCCTAGGCCCCATGCTTTGGAGTGCACCACTCTCTCATCAGTGGTGAGGGTATGAGAAAGTGCAATATATATATTGTACTTAGTTTATGAAGATTTTTTTATGGTATCAAGAACTGTAATATATAGTGTTAAAATGTATATAGGACACACTGAATGTTGTGACAAGATCCGGCTATGCAGGGTGCAGGGCATACAGGGAGAGGGGAATAATGGGGCTGGGCTAAGGGACCCCACAAATTTGTCTTGCCCAGGGCTCCACAAATGCTAAGGGTGGCCCTGATTTCTACATTAATAATTATTTTAGAAGAATGAGATATACTTTGTATTCGGCATAATAACTGGATCTAAAGTTGTTTTAATTTATCTTATTTTCCTTGTGCATCAGCTTATTTACCATGTATCTCAGGCTTTTTAAAGGATGCAATAGAACTGCAAACCAAGAATAGCAAATGAAAGACAAATTATGATCAAGTAACTGATAAATGTTTTTTTTTTAAGGTAACATTGAGAGATAAATGAAAATGATGGAACTCACCGGGTACAGAAGATGGGTTATATGAGGTGCAAAGAGTACAAAAATGAGTAAAGCAAACTGATATGTTGGATTCTAAAAGTACTTTAGCATTCTGACCCAAACAGAGGCCAGATAGGTTCAGACCAAATGAAAGAAATCTAAAGGAACCAAATATAAGTTGTGCATAGATTTCTCATTCCTCACACTGCCTAGCAAGGCTCACTCTGACGAGATGATCCACCTGAAAAGAACAAAGGAAAATATGTTTAATCTCATCATTTCAGTCATTAAAGGGACCTTAAATACTTAACTTTATTCAAAAAAGTTTTAATGCTTATATTGTAGACAATAATGTTTTATTTCAAACCATATTGTTTTATTTCAAACTACATGCCGGACAGATAGCGCAGCATGCTAAGGCACTGTGGTTGAGCTCTGTAGCAACCCAAGGGTTGAAGGTTCAATCCCCAGTGAGGTCCACTCATCCTTTCATCCTTCCGAGGACGATAAAATGAGCAGCGCCTTAAGACCCTTACGGGTGATTAGCCACGCTTTACAAGTACCCAATACATACATACATACATACAGGTCCGTCCGTCCCCATATATAAGCTTCCCTTCTAATAATTAATTTGACACTCCTGTTTTCCCATGCCTTTGATCATCCGTCCCGACGCTGCTAATGTGCTGTGGACTATTCCGGATGTGGCTAAGCTTATGCCAGTGAGAGCGCTCGCATTAAACCATTGCAATGTCCAGCAATACCAGAGGCACACTTTGCTGTTAATAACCACAGTGGCAGCAGCGATCGTAAGTGTACCTCTGGCTCGGAAGAACTGAAAACGGCAGCTATCTTCATAAAATACTATAGATGACAAGCCACTCCACTAACATATCTGTCATACAAATCTCTATGAAGATCGCTCTCTGCAACAGAGTGAGCAAGCTTCATAGATGCGGCAAAGACGTTTCTTAGTATGCGCATGCATGGTAGTGAATAAGGGAGCGCACATCACGCGAATAGGCTATCGGATGCAACGTACGTTACAAAATGGCGCTACCACAGCATTCAGTAGGCAGTGATTTAGGTGTAAAATTGAAAAAGAAAAATATTTGCACAGAGCTTAGATAACAAAGTAAAACAAAAAACAAATAACATTCAAATCTATAAACAGTTTGTAAAAAAATAAATCATAAAAACATAGAAACAGAAGGTGTTTAGGGTCCCTTTAAAGAGACACCCACATCAAAATTAAACTTTCATGATTCAGATACAGCAAGTAATTTTAAACAACTTTCCAATTTACTTTCATTAACAAAATGTTCACAGTCTTTTTATATTTACACTTTTTGAGGCACCAGATCCCACTGAGCATGTGCAAGAATTTACAGACTATACGTATATGCATTTGTGATTGGCTGATGGCTGTCACATGATACAGTGGGAGTGAAAATAGCCATAACTGAAATTTGTCAGAAAAAAATCTACTCATTAGAAGTTCAGAATAAGTGCTATTGCATTGTCTTTTTATAATGCATTTAACCCCCACATATGGGTTAAACACATAGTTAAAGAGCAACTCGAGAGCTGCAGAACTATGTTGGTCTCAAGAAAAAACTGACTGTCACCAAATAAGCAGCAGTAGTCACACAGCGGGTCATGTGGCTACTTTTGCTAATTGGGTCAGCAGCCATGTCTACTCTGGACAGCAGAATGCAGTGGCTCCCAAGCAGTGCTTAATTATGTGTTTAACCCATTTGCAGGGGATAAACACAAAGCATTGCAGGGTCACCAGTGTTAAAATAAAATTACATGCTCTAATTAATTTTTTTGTCCAGAAAGGGTAACCATTTTCATATACATTATGGGTTAGATTACAAGTGGCGCGCTATTTTATTGCTCCCGCTCAAGTGTAAACTTTGTTAGAAGTTTTTTGCGCACCCATCGAATAGTGCGCGTATTGGAAGCTGAATATAAAAAGTTTGTGCCCGAACAAAAGTGGACTCGCGCTAACCAAAGGATATCCTGACCGTGCTAATTTATTCTCCCATAGACTTTAATGGAGAGCACAGAAGAAAAAAAACTAACATCGCTTGCGCACTAACCCGACAGGAGTTATTAATATTTCACATTCCAAATATTTCTATGTATATCTGTATATACCTAGTGTATATCTATTCCTATAGATATATAGGTATAGATATATATTTTACATTAATATTATCACATATATATATAAAAATATATATTTAATAATAAAAATACAAAAAAATTATGTGAAGAGGAATGAAAAATATGCGTAGTGTGCTTTGGATTTCTTGTGTGCCAGTAAACGTTAGAAATCAAATTGCATATCTGAATGTTACTATGTTTGCACATGATGTTTCAGGATTCATTTATTTCCTGAACACTATTAAATGATTAACAGTTTAGAATATCTTCTCTATTGGCCTCTTGCAATCTATGTGAGGCCGCCTCTCACAGCTTTACAGCTCCTGACTTCTAATTCCCAGCCTACCAGAAAGCTGTACCGCCCCTTTCCCCTTCCTATTGAATGCCCTCCAGTACATTGCTGTACCATCTATTTTTTTAAATAGATTCTTATTTTGTATTAGGGGCTTGTTCTTCCTTTGCTCGGCACACAGCTACAGAAGTAAAAAGTGAATCACAATGGCATGCACAGCATGTGTGTGTGTGTGCTGATGAAGGAGTAATGTGCGCATGCGCAAGAAATCTGACAAGCAGGCACCTGTATAGAGATACAGCAGCGCGCCTTTATAAAGTAGAATAGCGCGATTTGTATCCTTGTGTTTGGCTTAATCATCCCATGAAGAGAAGAAGAAAAAAAAGATAGTTAACCTAGGGGCAGCCAGGGGAGGCAAGAGCCGTGTTTTAGAGGTAAATTTGAGAGTCGTAGTTTGAAGACACAGAAGTCATGTTTTAGACTGCTGTGATTAATATTGAAAACTATTTAATAATTTATAAAAAAAAAATCCAAGTTTACTGTCCCTTTAAGTCTAACACGGTGTCAGGTTAGCACAAATAAAGAATTAGTTATCTTAATTAGTTAAATGTAAACATTAAATATAGAATATTAAAAAATATTAATAATTATTAAAAATGATTATAGATACTGTAAAAAGAAATAAATGTATATGTATTCCATGGAACGTAAAATGGAGTTGGGTTTACTTTCATAGGAGCAGTCTTTCACTTGCGTGTAAAAACCAGATATTGCTCGCACGCTCACACGCACGCACCACTATATTTACTGCAGGATGCTAAAACTAAAGGTTTGTTGGTTGAGCTGATTAAAGGGATATGAAACCCAAATTTTTTCTTTCATAATTCCGATAGAGCATTCAATTTTAAACAACTTTCTATTTTTTCCTATTATCAATTAAAGCAAGCATCTAAGCTTAGAAGCACACTGGGTAGCTCTTGCTGATTGGTGGCTACAATTAGCGCTACCCAGGTGCTGGACCAAAAATAGGCAGGCTCCTAAGCTTACATTCCTGCTGTTCAAATAAAGATACCAAAAGTACGAAGAAAATTTTATACTAGGAAATTAGAAAGTTGCTTAAAATTGCATGCTCTATCTGAATCATAAAAGAAAAAAAATTTGGGTTTCATATCCCATCCCTTTAAATATTAGGTAAGAGCCGAGTACATACAGTTATCTATTAAGGAATACAAAATAGAATCTAATATAAAGGTAATATATTCACAGAAGACAAAAGAAGCTGCACAAACCTGTTACCATCTAATCTTGTGCTTCCCTGTTCTCTGTTCAGCGGAGGTTTAATAACCTAACAGCATTATTCTATAGGGAATAAAAAACCCAGATGAAAATGTGCCTAGTTCATTTCATATTAATTATAGTCATTAAGATGCAAGCCATGTGTAATTGTTTAAATGTAATACAACGATGCTTAAAGGGACAGTAAATGTAAAAAAATATTCTACATACAGTACTCATTGAGTTTAAGGTAGGGTGACCAGTGGTCCTGTTTTTAACGGGATAGTCTCATTTTTTTTAAAACATTGTTCCTTTGTCCTTAGGACTTTTTGAAGGGTCGCCAAAATGTCCCTTTTTCCTATGACTGTTTACCTATTTCATTTATTTATTATTTATGCAAAACGCTCACGCTGGTATTATTTTATATCCATTGCAGTGCTATGACATGCAATATCTGCAGCTGTTAGCAGCTCTACAGCTAGGGGAACCACAGTTCCCAGCATGCTGCAGAAGTGGACATGTGTAAAATGAGGCGGGAGAAGTCTGAACACCTTTTTGGTGTTGTCTGATTGGGAGTGGTGGGCAGCTTGTGAGCAAAGAGAGAGTTGAGCAGCAGAGAGAGAGCTAATCTGCAGAGAGAGAGCAACTGAACATCAGAGAGCAGTACAAGAACAGAGAGAGAGAGAGTTCAATAGCAGAGAAAGGGCTAAACAGCAGAGAGAGAGAGTTGAACAGCAAAGAGTTTATAGTAAATAACTACTAATGCACTTTATTGTAAATTGATATCTGTTGTGAATATTATATTTAAATTACCAAATGTGTAAGGGTGTGTGAGAGGTAGTAATAACACCTTTTAACATATAAAATACAAAATCCATACATAGATGGAGTCTTCTGCCTAACCAACTTAAAAAATCACCAGTTACGATTGGTAAGAATCACAGTTGATTATGCTGGTATATATTGTTATCTATATGTTTTCAGCAATATTGCATGTAAAGTTGTTAATTCACTAGTAATTAGAATGGATTTGTGGACTCTCCATGTAATTGGAAAGAAAACAAAATGTATGCTTACCTGATAAATTATTTTCTTTCCTGGCACGGAGAGTCCACAAATCCATTCTAATTACTAGTGGGAATTCAACTCCTGGCCACCAGGAGGAGGCAAAGAACACCCCAACAAAGCTTTAAGTATCCTCCCACTTCCCATAATCCCCAGTCATTCAGCCAAGGTAATACAGAAAGAGCAGAGGACACCAAGGTGTAGAGGTGCCTGAAGTTTCGAAAAACAAAATAAGCCATCTTAAAAGTAAACCAGGGCGGGTCGTGGACTCTCCATGCAAGGAAAGAAAAGAATTTATCAGGTAAGCATACATTTTGTTTTCTTTCCAATGGCATGGAGAGTCCATAAATCCATTCTAATTACTAGTGGGAACCAATACCCAAGCTAGAGGACACAGAATGAAAGGGAGGAAGAAAGAAAAAAGGCGGACCTAAAATGAGGGCACTACCACAACAAACTCTATCTCCCAAGGAAACCTCAGCTCAGGCAAAAAAAATATTGAATTAGAAAAAAAATCAGAGAATGTATGGACAAGGACCAAGTGGTCACCACAGAAGTCTTATCCTTAAAGGCCCTGAAAAATAACCAGACCTATTTAAATGAGCCAAAATCCTTTTAGGAGGCCGAAGTCCAGCAGCCTCCTAAGCCTTATATCACACACCCCTTAGGGTGAGTCACAAACGTTCTTTCTGAGAAGGATCAGGAAAGAACGGATAACGACAATATCCTGATTGACATCGCGGTCTACAAAAAAACATCCCAATATGGCATGAAGGACCGCCTTATAAGCATGGAAAAAAAAAAATAACAAACAGAAGGCATAGGCTCAAAACGGAGCCCGCTGCAGAACCTAAAGAACAAAAAAGCCACAGGAATAAACACAGGTCTGATCCTGACCCAGACCTGATTTAAAGAACAAAAATCCAGAAGCCGGCCAGACACTAATGAAAGAGAACAGAAAAGGCAGAAAAAAATGACTCTTCATGAACTGACTGATCAACCCTCCTCCAGACCCTCCTGAAGAAAGGACAGATAGTCGAAAACTGCTCTATTCAACAAGAAAAAACTTTGTCTTATTAAGACGAAGCAATCCCCTCTGAAAGACTTCTAATATTTTCTATTCCAAAAGAAAACTCAGTCCTCAACCTAATGTGGCCTATAAGTATACATTATATATACACAAACACTGATACAAATAACTTAGGGGTCAAAATTAACATCCTGCAAATTGTGTATGAAGGACTAGAGTTGGATTAAAAAAGGCACAAATATGATTGCACTGAATACGCCATTAGGAGATAACCTACAATGCACGCCAATCAGAGACAGATCCTTGGCTCTCACCTGCAGAGGGAGACTCCTGGGTGTCTGGTCTGCTGTGGACCTAGGAACCCAAGATCAATGTCTGCTGTAGTGGTGCGCTTCCCAGCACTCGTATGGTACCAGACTGTGAATCACTAGCAGCAGATCTGTACGCCACCAGCAGCAGATCTGTACTCGTCTCTCCTCAAAGTTCATGGAGGGAAATTGAACCGCTATTTACAAAATGGCATCAACATCTATACAAAACATATACGCTTCTCTAGTCCACAGAGCTAGGTGTCAGCTGGTTAACCCGCTATGCAAGGGGAGAAGCCGCATTAAAACTGAAAGGAAACTTTAGGCTGAGTAGAGCACAATAGTAACAGCTCTGAACATAAAAAGCCCATACATCACTAATAAAAAAGATCCAAATACAGAAATGGATCATAGAAACTCAGCACACTGCCGCATAGTAAACATAGCTGCGCCTACTGCATCTGCCAACAATTGCGGGTCTCATTAGGTTAAAGATATGTGTATACTGTAGATATGAAGATAGCAATCTACCCCAAACACTTGTCTTATGCAATGTATACTGTGTGCGATGCGAAAGAGTCTTACTGCTGTGAGTGCATTAGTAGAGAAAGGAAAACCTGACAGGCATAATGACCTTAGCCCATAACTTGCGAAACAACTATCAGTCGCATAAATAGTAATTAAACACACACAATAAATACTGTGCCCCTTAAAATCCATAAAAACGGATCATGCAGGGATAGAAGGAGGAAATTATAATGTCGCCATGACATTCAGTCCCCATACACCATAAAGCCTGGGCTTTTCTGTTAAATTGCCCAGCAATGGAAGCGGCAAAATCCATGTCCCTGGCAGAAGGCCAGATCTCTGCTTAGTCACAAGATATCCCAAGCTAAAGGATATATGTGTGAAATAAAAACCCTTCCTGATGGTAGCAGGTCTCAGAAGGTCCCTGATATCCCAGTCCTTTCTCTGATACTTTTTATCCCTTGGAAAATATAAGAAAGGACTTAACCTTCAGGGTCTTCTGCTGTGGAGTAGTCACAGCAGCTCCAGGTCTGTTAGCCTCAACCGACCTCTGAGAGGGACCTGAAGATACAAGAAAAGCAGAGTAACCAACCCTGGCTTTCTATACAGAGGTTAGCATAATTTTTGGAGTTAAAGTAAGGACTACCTCACTAACCTCCAACAGCTAATAGCCACCATTACTCTTACTAAAGAGGATTACATGGACACAGAATTGCCCCAATCCTTGCTTGCAGGGAAAAGTACCAATTAAAGGATTAAAAACTTTATTTTCTTCAGACACCATCTTCGCACACCTCCTTCAATGTACACAGACAAAGAATGACTGGGGATTATGGGAAATGGGAGGATACTTAAAGCTTTGCTGGGGTGTTCTTTGCCTCCTCCTGGTGGCCAGGAGTTCAATTCACACTAGTAATTAGAATGGATTTGTGGACTCTCCATTCCATTGGAAAGAAATGGTGATATTAGTGCCAATTATTCATTCATTATTTTATTTAAAATAAATGGTTTGGAATGCTATAACCAAAACCTAGTCCAATAATTCTTCCTTTTCATTTTGAGTATGCTGTACGTCATCAATAAAGTGTCCCTATTTTCCCATCAGATCTGGTCATTCTAGTTTAAGGAACAACCTAAGTGCTTAACTTGCAATCACAAGCACTCAACAGCATCTAAAAATTAAGTTTTATTCTGTCTCCTTGAAGGGTCCAACAATTCACAAGGTAAGACAACACCTCTCTCCATTTGTTGGGGCACGGAAAAGGGATTAGCCAGGTCCCAACATCACTGTTAATAATCAAGAAGATTTCTAGCCTCCAATAGGAAAATTACAAAAACCTTTATTCGCTTATACAGGGTCCATAATACAGCAACAACGTTTCAAACCAGCAATTGGTTATTAGTCATGTCATTTATAAGCGAATAAAGGTTTTTTAATTTACCTATTGGAGGCTGGAAATCTTCTTGATTATTATCTTTGAAGGGTCCTCCTGCCACCCTTATACCTGTTGTGTTTTTTTCTGCTAATATGCTGTGGGGCGCAGTTAACCAGAAGGAAACCTCTAGAGGCCTACTTATCAAGCCGTCAACTTTCTTGCATTCGACGGCACCAATATGCTAACATCGCGGCCACGGACCTGAATACGCTCTCCATATTTATAAAAAAAGCTGTCAAAAAGCCGCGCACCAAGTACAGGACGATGAGCAGCGGACGGTTGTTAACTAAACAGTCATCAATCTCGCTGCTCTTCAGCTTTTTCACAGCTTTATTTGTATACTGTAACTAAACACCGCCACTATACTAAACTGTTTAACCCATATCCTGCCCCTCCTGGACCCCGCCGCAAGCAAATAAATGTATTAACCCCTAAACCGCCGCTCCCGGACCCCACCGCAACTCTAATAAAGTTATTAACCCCTATCCCGCCGCTCCCGGAGCCCACCTCAACTAAATAAATCTATTAACCCCTAAACCCCTGGCCCCCCACATCACTACCACTTACTAAACCTATTAACCCCTAAACCACCAGCCCCCCAAATCGCCATAAACTAAATTAAACTATTAACCCCTAAACCTAACAACCCGCTAACTTAACATTAAATATTAACTCATCCCTATCTTATAATAAATTTAAACTTACCTGTAGATTTAAATTCAACTATATTAAACTAATAATTAATCTACCCTAATTATTATACTAAATTACATTAAACTATATTAAACTAATAATTAATCTACCATAACTGTTATACTAAAATTACATTAAACTACAAATTAAATTAACTATATTATATATTTAAACACCTAACCCTACTCAAATAATTTAAATCTACACAAAAAAACTAACAAGTTACAAAAAAACTAACAAATAAGTTACAAAAAAATAAACACTAAGTTACACAAAATAAAAAATAAATTATCAAAGATTTAAGCTAATTACACCTAATCTAAGAGCCCTATGAAAATAAAAAAGCCCCCACAAAATAAAAAACCCTAACCTACAATAAACTACAAATAGCCCTTAAAAGGGTCTTTTGCGGGGCATTGCCCCAAGAAATCAGCTCTTTTACCGGTAAATAAAAAATACAAACAACCCCCCCAACAGTAAAACCCACCACTCACACAACCAACCCCCTCCCAAATAAAAACCTAACTAAAAAAACCTAAGCTCCCCATTGCCCTGAAAAGGGCATTTGGATGGGCATTGCCCTTAAAAGGGCATTTAGCTCTATTGCTGCCCAAACCCTAATCTAAAACTAAAACCCACCCCATAAACCCTTAAAAAAAAACTAACACTAACCCCTGAAGATCTATTTACAGTTTTTATAAACTTTAATAAACTTAGGCCTAGATTTGGAGTTTGGCGGTAGCCGTGAAAACCAGCGTTAGAGGCTCCTAACGCTGGTTTTAGGCTACCTCCGGTATTTGGAGTCACTCAAAAAAGGGTCTAGCGCTCACTTTTCAGCCGCGACTTTTCCATACCGCAGATCCCCTTACGTCAATTGCGTATCCTATCTTTTCAATGGGATTTTTCTAACTCCGGTATTTAGAGTCGTGTCTGAAGTGTGCGTTAGAATTCTAACGACAAAACTCCAGCCGCAGAAAAAAGTCAGTAGTTAAGAGCTTTCTGGGCTAACGCCGGTTTATAAAGCTCTTAACTACTGTACTCTAAAGTACACTAACACCCATAAACTACCTATATACCCCTAAACCGAGGCCCCCCCACATCGCCGCCACTCGATTTAATTTTTTTAACCCCTAATCTGCCGACCGCCACCTACGTTATCCTTATGTACCCCTAATCTGCTGCCCCTAACACCGCCGACCCCTATATTATATTTATTAACCCCTAACCTGCTCCCCCACAACGTCGCAGCCAGCTACCTACAATAATTAACCCTTAATCTGCCGACCGCAAAGCGCCGCTACTTAAGTTATCCTTATGTACCCCTAATCTGCTGCCCCTAACACCGCCGACCCCTATATTATATTTATTAACCCCTAATCTGCCCACCTCAACGTCGCCTCCACCTGCCTACACTTATTAACCCCTAATCTGCCGAGCGGACCGCACCGCTACTATAATAAAGTTATTAACCCCTAATCCGCCTCACTAACCCTATAATAAATAGTATTAACCCCTAATCTGCCCTCCCTAACATCGCCGACACCTAACTTCAATTATTAACCCCTAATCTGCCGACCGGAGCTCACCGCTATTCTAATACATGTATTAACCCCTAAAGCTAAGTCTAACCCTAACCCTAACACCCCCCTAAGTTAAATATAATTTAAATCTAACGAAATTAATTAACTCTTATTAAATAAATTATTCCTATTTAAAGCTAAATACTTACCTGTAAAATAAATCCTAATATAGCTACACTATAAATTATAATTATATTATAGCTATTTTAGTATTTATATTTATTTTACAGGTAACTTTGTATTTATTTTAACCAGGTACAATATCTATTAAATAGTTAAGAACTATTTAATAGCTAAAATAGTTAAAATAATTACAAAATTACCTGTAAAATAAATCCTAACCTAAGTTACAATTAAACCTAACACTATACTATCATTAAATTAATTAAATAAAATACCTACAATTACCTACAATTAAACCTAACACTACACTACACTATCAATACATTAATTAAATACAATACCTACAAATAACTACAATGAAATAAACTAACTAAAGTACAAAAAATAAAAAAGAACTAAGTTACAAAAAATAAAAAAATATTTACAAACATACGAAAAATATTACAACAATTTTAAACTAATTACACCTACTCTAAGCCCCCTAATAAAATAACAAAGACCCCCAAAATAAATCATCTGATGTTCCGATCAGCCAATAGAATGCGAGCTCAATCTGATTGGCTGATTGGATCAGCCAATCGGATTGATCTTGATTCTGATTGGCTGTTTCCATCAGCCAATCAGAATATTCCTACCTTAATTCCGATTGGCTGATAGAATCCTATCAGCCAATCGGAATTCGAGGGACGCCATCTTGGATGACGTCCCTTAAAGGAACCGTCATTCTTCAGTTGGACGTCGCCGGATGAAGATGGGTCCGCGGTGGAGGTCTTCAGGATGGAGCCGGTCCTCATCGCATGAAGATAGAAGATGTCGCTTGGAAGATGATGGTTGCCGGGCCGGATCTACTCTTCTTCCCGGATAGGATGAAGACTTTGGAGCCTCTTCTGGACCTCTTCAGCCACCGGATGATGGATCGCCAGCCCCCGCTTGGGTTGGATGAAGATTTTGGAGCCAGGACCGATCGGTGATACCCAGTGAGGTGAAGACAAGGTAGGATGATCTTCAGGGGCTTAGTGTTAGGTTTATTTAAGGGGGGTTTGGGTTAGATTAGGGGTATGTGGGTGGTGGGTTGTAATGTTGGGGGGGGGTATTGTATGTTTTTTTTTACAGGCAAAAGAGCTGAACTTCTTGGGGCATGCCCCGCAAAGGGCCCTGTTCAGGGCTGGTAAGGTAAAAGAGCTTTGAACTTTAGTAATTTAGAATAGGGTAGGGCATTTTTTATTTTGGGGGTCTTTGTTATTTTATTAGGGGGCTTAGAGTAGGTGTAATTAGTTTAAAATTGTTGTAATATTTTTTGTATGTTTGTAAATATTTTTTTATTTTTTGTAACTTAGTTCTTTTTTTATTTTTTGTACTTTAGTTAGTTTATTTCATTGTAGTTATTTGTAGGTATTGTATTTAATTAATGTATTGATAGTGTAGTGTTAGGTTTAATTGTAGGTAATTGTAGGTATTTTATTTAATTAATTTAATGATAGTATAGTGTTATGTTTAATTGTAACTTAGGTTAGGATTTATTTTACAGGTAATTTTGTAATTATTTTAACTATTTTAGCTATTAAATAGTTCTTAACTATTTAATAGCTATTGTACCTGGTTAAAATAAATACAAAGTTACCTGTAAAATAAATATTAATCCTAAAATAGCTATAATATAATTATAATTTATATTGTAGCTATATTAGGATTTATTTTACAGGTAAGTATTTAGCTTTAAATAGGAATAATTTATTTAATAAGAGTTAATTAATTTCGTTAGATTTAAATTATATTTAAGTTAGGGGGGGTGTTAGTGTTAGGGTTAGACTTAGCTTTAGGGGTTAATACATTTATTAGAATAGCGGTGAGCGAGAGTTGAAGCTGCGTTAAATATGCTCTACGCTCCTTTTTTGGAGCCTAACGCAGCCTTTATGTGGACTCTCAATACCAGTTATTTTTATGGTGCGGCCAGAAAAAAGCCAGCGTTAGCTACGCGGGTCGTTACCGACAAAACTCTAAATCTAGCTGTTAGTGTTTATTTTTTTTTTGTAACTTAGTGTTTGTTATTTTTTGTAACTTAGTTGTTAGTTTTTTGTAACTTAGTACTTTTTTAGTGTAGATTTAAATGATTTGAGTAGGGTTAGGTATTTAAATATATAATATAGTTAATTTAATTTGTAGATTAATGTAATTTTGTATAACAGTTAGGGTAGATTAGTTATTAGTTTAATATAGTTTAATGTAATTTTAGTATAACAGTTAGGGTAGGTTAATTAATAGTTTAATATAGTTTAATTGAATTTTAGTCTAATAGTTAGGGTAGATTAATTATTAGTTTAATATAGTTTAATTTAAATCTAAAGGTAAATTTAAATTTATTATAAGGGATGAGTTAATATTTAATATAAAGTTAGCGGGTTGTTTAGGGGATAATAGGTTAATTTCGTTTATGGCGATGTGGGGGGGCTGGCGGTTTAGGGGTTAATAGGTTTAGTAAGTGGTAGTGATGTGGGAGGCCAGGGGTTTAGGGGTTAATACATTTATTTAGTTGCGTTGGGTTCCGGGAGCAGCGGGATAGGGGTTAATAACTTTATGTAGGTGGTGGTGGTATCAGGAGCAGCAGATTAGGGGTTAATAACTTTTATTTAGGTGGCGGTGGTGTTGGGGCGGCAGAATATGGGTTAATAAGTATAATGTAGGTGGCGGCGGTGTTTGGGCGGCAGATTAAGGGTTAATAAGTATAATGTAGGTGGCGGCAGTGTAGGGGGCAGCAGATTAGGGGTGTTTAGACTTGGGGTACATGTTAGGTGTAAACGTAACTTTTATTATCCCATAGGAATCAATGGGATATCGGGCAGCAGCGAACATAAGCTTTCGCTGCTTTCAGACTCCCACTGATTCCTATGGCATCCGCCGCCTCGAGGGTGGTGGATTGAAAACCAGGTACGCTGGGCCGTAATAGTGACGAGCGTACCTGGTAGAAATTTGATAACTAGCAAAAGTCTGTAATGACGTAAGCATCGATCTGTGTCGGACTGAGACCGGCGGATCGTATGTTACGTCACAAATTTCTACTTTTGCCGCTCTTGAGGCTTTGATAAATAAGGGGAATCAAGCTTGCCACAATTATGCTGCGGAATTCCAGCGTATTTGCGGTTGACGGCTTGATAAATAGGCCTCCTAGTGTCATTAATTTTCTATAACGCATGCTCACTGTGATGCGTACATACTCAGAAGCTTTCTTTAAGCCAACAGAGCAATGTGAGCATAGCTTGGAAGAAGGTACTGAGTATACGCAGCATCAAAGCGAGCATATTTTATAGCAATGCGTAACTAAACATTTTACGTTTTTGAGTTTAATGTCCCTTTAACTTCCATATGTAACTTCCTTTCTGTAAAGAAGTGCTTCCACTTCGGAATTTTGAGTCTTCAGACTTTGAAAATGCTTCAGATTAGGTGACCTGTGCAAAATGTAGTTTATATGTGCCCTTAGTGTCGGAAGTGACCCTCTTGCTCTTGTCAACATCATTTAGTGCTTGGTTATTCTTTTGTAAGTCCTGGAGTTTTGTACTTTATCTGCTTTTCTGGTTCTGATTCCTGCTCATGTCCTCTCTTATGCTTTTTGCCTAGCCCCTGCTAGTACCGTGAATTTCAGACTGTTAAACTGGCAGCTGACTATTGGAACACAATTTTGGATTAATATTTTGCATGTCCCTTCTGCTGCAATGTCTGGTTACTATCTATCACATTAGTGTTGAACTTTGGCCATGCTACTGACTATTCTTCTGGCTGTTGGTTCTATCTACCCGGTGATATCAAATATAAGATAAACAGAAAAAAATTACACAAAAATACAAAACAAAATAAGGCAAACAATGTATATGAAGTACGGCTATAGTCCAGGATGTAGGATTAGTGATGAAGCTTTCAAGTATTAATTAAATTTGCAGATCTGACCTCCAAAGGAAACAGGAAATCACAACAGTGAAGTCTATTAGGAGAGAGGCGAACAAACAAGTGCATAATGGGTATTCACACCTTCTGAAGCAATAATTAAGCTCTTAGTATATAGCCATCAGGTTTAAAGTCCCACGGCTGCCCAAACATACATAGGAGCTCCAGGAGATGCTTAAAATATTTATTAATAAAAAGGACATAAAAACAGACAAAAAATCACAGGGACATAGATCAATGCATGTAAAAACCGTTAGCTTATAGTTCCCAAACCGTATCTTACATGTAAGATGCGGATAACCGTTAAGCAACAAAAGCAGTTACGCTATGAATTCCAGCCCTTAAGTGAAAAAAATAGTCTGTAAAGTCCTCAAGTATCCGACGTACGTTCTACCAGAATACACCGGCTTTTTTAAAGATAGCATCCTCCATCTTGTGTTGCTATGTCCCACCCGAAGCTGATTGGTGGATTCTCCTGTGTGATGATTGCATTCCAAGACTAGGAATGGCTGTTAAAGACAGTCTATAAATGTATATTTTCACAACCTAATCACAATTTATATAATGATTTTGTTAGCAGATAAAAACATATCTTAATCTTTTATAAAACTTTCCCAGAACAAAATGGAAATCGAACAGAAGGATTCCTATATAAAATAAATACAAAATCACAACTTGGCCACTGTGCTACCAAAACAGCTGAATATGAAGATTGGTGGATTCTCCTGTGTGATGATTGCATTCCAAGACTAGGAGTGGCTGTTAAAGACAGTCTATAAATGTATATTTTCACAACCTAATCACAATTTATATAATGATTTTGTTAGCAGATAAAAACATATCTTAATCTTTTATAAAACTTTCCCAGAACAAAATGGAAATCGAACAGAAGGATTCCTATATAAAATAAATACAAAACCACAACTTGGCCACTGTGCTACCAAAACAGCTGAATATGAAGATTTTAAAATTAAACTAAATCATATTAGAAAGAAAAAAAAACAGTATATTAAAACACATTATTATAATTTCCCCATATGCACTATACATCATATGTAAAATAAGATATTTTATATCTGAAAAATCTATTAATAAAATTTGTATATATATATATATATATATATATATATATATATATATATATATATATATATATATATATATATATATATATATATATATATATACAGTTGTGCTCATATGTTTACATACCCTGGCAGAATTTATGATTTCTTGGCCATTTTTCAGAAAATATTAATGATAACACAAAAACTTTTCTTTCACTCATGGTTAGTGTTTGGCTGAAACCATGTATTATCAATCAACTGTGTTTACTCTTTTTAAATCATAATTACAACAGAAACTACCCAAATGACCCTGATCAAAAGTTTACATACCCTGGTGATTTTGGCCTGATAACATGCACACAAGTTGACACAAAGGGGTTTGAACAGTGGAGGTTCCTCCATATGTTCACACCCGCACGTGAACCCCCAGTCAAAAGAAGAAGAAAAGAAAAAAATTCTGAAGAAAATATAATTTTTCAAATAGCCCCCCCTATTGGAAAAATTATATTTAAGTTATGCCCCTAAAAAAGTTAAAGCAAAATTGTTTTATATTGTAAAAATATTTCTTTTAATTTTTGCATTGATTTTGTATTGAACCGCACGTGCGGTAGAGCCAACATGCCTGTGTCTTGGCTTTTAATGCAAACACTTGGGACACCACGTCCACCCTCCACCCCATCCCTATACTGGCTTAATCGCACAATGGAGCCTGTGCGATCAAGCCAGTGAGGTGGTGTGCTAAGACGTCCGGATACCACGTGATGTGAATGTGATGACGTTCACTAGGTTCCTCCTCCTCAACGGCACAATATCTCATTGTGGAGATAAGTTGTGAGTTGAGAGGAGCTCATTTTGGGCAGTCACAGACTTGTGATGGAGCGCAACGGCCGGCGACCTGCTTGGGGCCTTGAGCAGCACAGAGTTGGACTGAGCAGGTGAGTTGAGCCGTATGTATGCTGAATGCTGATTGCAGGGCCCTGCAGCCATGGCTTGGTAGCGCTGGCTGCTGCGGTTCGTGTGGTAACTTAGTGCACTGTGCTGGGGATAGAAAGTGGAGGAACATGTGCTGGTAACACAGGGGATGGGAATAGGAGGACAATCTGGATTATTACTATGCACAACTTAGTCTGGCTGAACCCTGCCCTGTGCGCGCCTTGTTTTGCTTCTGGATCCGTGGCGGCAGATCCAAAACAGAGGTCAATGTTTAAACTTGCAGTGCCCTGGAGCTGAGCTTTCATTGAAATCAGTGGACTGTTAAGGATCTTAGATAGCACAAGGTTTGATTCATGTTTCTAATTCCATTCAACCTAGGATTTGGATTTATTTTGCTTATATTGTGCATCCTAAAGTAATGTGCTTCTATCTCAAAATATAATAAAATATAGAAATCATGTGAATGTCTGATAGATATTATATATATATATATATATATATATATATATATATATATATATATATATATAGGTCAGTGTGTGTTATTTGTAAAACAGATATAAGATTTGATTGACAGCACTGTGTGTGTATATATATATATATATATATATGTGTGTATATATATGTATATATATATATGTGTATATATATATATATGTGTATATATATATGTGTGTGTATATATATATATATATATATATGTGTGTGTATATATATACTGGGTACAAGAGTCCTGTCACTGGGGCAGTATAAGGACATATATAAATATATATATATATATATATATATATATATATATGTCCTTATACTGCCCCAGTGACAGGACTCTTGTACCCTGCACGCAACTTCATTATTCATACCCGAACTAGTGACTGTAGTTCTTAATTGCGGACACAAGGTGGATCCGGAGGTGAGCACTAACACAGATACCCGGACTGTTACTAAATCACAGAAGTCTGGAGGAGTGTATTGATGCAGATACTCAGACCGCTACCTACCGCAGTTTCCTGGAAAGCTGCATTTGTCTTGGGTTACAAGTAACAACGGCATTTTGCAACAAAGTATTATTTTTATGCTAGCTAGAGAGGACGTTCTTACCTCGGAGTTCTAGCATATAAGTCCTACCATAAAGATCATGGTTAAAAGCAAAGTATGAGCCCTGGAAAACCTCCCTTTAACAAGTTTCTTTTTATCTGGAACCTGGGCCCAGGCAGAAACGGATTCTTTACGAACTTATGGTTTCTTCCTATCTGTTAACCATAAGGAGGACTTTTAAACAGGTCGTATATATGATCATAAGCAAATCTGTATGACTTATAGTTATAATTTGTTTTGATTTACAGGATCAATATAATGTTGCTATGAAATTGCTGTTTTAGCAATATATTACGATTGATAAATCTTCCACTGCAGTGGTTAGTAATATATTTTCTTTAGTACCGAAACAATTTGCAAATGTCTTTTCAGTATGTTTGTTACCTTGTAAATAAACTTGTCGTGTTACCTGAGCTTATGTGCATCCGCGTGTTTGTCTCTTGATTGTTTTCAGTCAAACACCTAATTGAGTAAAATGGAGTTCTACTGAGTGCTGAAATCCCCCATCTTTACACAGTATCTCATATAGCTCTACTGTGGCATTTTCCTTTTTCTTACTAATTTTGAAGTCATATTTGCTTTTGGGGGTCTGCACCTGATCTAAGAACGAATAACTACCGCCTAGATTTTTAAACAAAAAAATATTTTTACTGTAAAAATACCCAGTCCTGTTTAAACAGGAAGGTATCAGTAATCCTCTCCCTCTTGAAAGAAAATGAAGACAGGGAGAAATTTGTAAAAGGCAGCAGTAATTTAAAAACAAATCTGCAACCAAAATCAACGTATATGCCTTCGCTAGCACAGGTTCCCATTGTCTCAATGTTTGTTAAAGCGGTTGAAAAAGAAATTAAAAAACTACCTGAAGACTGGACTCAGTCTGATAATTTAAGTTTCAAAGAAAGACAAGCATTAAAAGAACTCAGTACAGCAAAAGGGGTAATCTTTAAGCCAGCCGATAAGAGCGGAAATTTAGTCCTTTTAGATGAGTCCTATTATCTTAACGAGGTAAAGAGACAATTAAATGACAGATTACAGTATGAAAAACTTTCAAGAAATCCCATGATACTAATGAAGTCCAAACTTAATAGAATCTTACAAGATGCTAAGATGGATGGTCTCATATCTGTAAAGGAATTCCAATTTCTCAGTCCAATTCACCCTGTTATGCCCACCTTCTACGTGATTCCAAAAATACATAAAAATCCTACCAGTCCCCCTGGGAGACCAATTGTCTCGGGGATTGGTAGTATTAGTGAGCATATTGGTGAATATGTAGACATTTTTCTCAGACCTTTCCTTCTCTCCCTCCCCTCCTATGTAAAAGACACCCCTGACCTCCTAAGGAAGTTAGATGGCATATCAGTAAAAACAGAAACAATTTTGGTGTCTCTAGACGTCGAAAGTCTCTATTCCTCAATACCACATACAATAGGGATAGAAGCATCAAAACAATTCCTTAAAACAAGAGGACCAGAGAGTGACAGACATACAGCTTTTATTGTTGATCTGTTACACTTTATTTTGAATAACAATGTCTTCCAATTTGACAATTCTATCTATAGACAGGTCAGGGGGACAGCCATGGGAGCAGTTTGTGCTCCGACATATGCATGTCTCCACTTGGGAGCATGGGAGCTGGACATATTTGAAAAATATGGTGAGGTGTTTGACTCACTTGTTTCCATGTGGATTAGGTATGTGGATGACATACTCATGCTATGGGATGGCCCCCTGGCCTGTCTTCATGAATTTGTCTCTAACTTAAATAAAAACAATCGCAACATATTTCTAACATATGCCTTAAGCACCAAAGAACTGCCGTTCCTAGATATAATGATTAAAAAAGAAGGTAATAAAATCTCTACTGAGAATTACCGAAAAAATACAGCAACGAATAGTATCCTGGAAGCATCCAGTAGTCACCCAGAACCTCTGAAAAAAGGTATACCCTTCAGTCAACTACTGAGACTGAGGAGAAATTGCTCTTCTAGGACAAAATTCGACCACCATGCAGATCAGATGTGCCAAAGATTCATAGAAAGGGGATATTCACGAAAGCTGATTAAACATACCCTTAATAAAGTAAGGAAAATGAATAGGGATGACCTCCTATATTCGAAAAAAGAGAAAAAAGTTGAAAATAACTTAAGGTTTATTACAACTTATAATTGCCAGCGGCATAACATTAGTGTAAGGGTTACTGTGCCTTTAATTCGTTCTTTCTGCTGATTGAGTAATTCCCCTTTAAATAGTTAGAACAACTAAGCATCATTGCTTAGTTATTCTAATCCGTTCCTATGAACACCTGAGTACCAAGCCTCATTCTCATACCTCTAAGGTGAAACTCTCATCGCTGCTCGAGTAAGCTGTACCATTCTCAGCTCTCCTTTCCAGGACAGGATTCCTTCCAGTCATCCTCCATCTGTCAGGAATAAGTATTCTGACCTGGCAAGCTTTAACTAACTTTATTATTTCTACAGCAAGAATTTACCCGTTTTTTCGTTATTACTATTCTTTTCTGCAATTGAACTACAGCTCCCAGAATTCCACCGGACTGAAACCGGAACTTCCGGTTAACGCATTGCTGACAGGCGAAAGGGAGAACTCTCTATGGGATAAGGTAGTAAATGTGACTAATCTCTGAAGTGCCATACTTAACTGGGAAATAACATTCATTAACTTATTTGCATTTCCGTAGTATTGATAAATCTTGTCTCTGCCTTCTAATTATAACATTTGTGATTATCGAAGATTCCTCTGCAAATATTGATCTCCTCAATAGTTATTCAATACTGAACTTCCTCTTGCCACTCATTCTCTGATGATTAGTCCTTTTCCTACTACATAATAATTTTGCTGCATATTCTAATTTAACTCTTTATTAAACCACATTAAGTTTGGTTTTTTATTCACAATCATTCTAGATAAATTCACTGCTGGATCAGATTGCCTTACAGTTATTGGGTATTCATTACCAGCAGTGAGACATAAATATTATAAAATCATCCTTAACTTGTTATCTTTATTGGTTACCTTACATAACATTATAAACAATATCTGTAATTGTGTTCCTTTATTGGATAAACCTTACATAATAACTAAGCCCAAAATGGAATTGGAACCAACAGATATTCCACAAATTGTGTATAACTTGTCTCAGAAAGTTGATCAACTTGCACAAGCAGTCCATGATGTGCAACTTGAGAATCAGTCACTAAGGGCTATTATAAGAGATTCATTAAGCCTTAGACCTACACATCAGGAGCATAACCCAGAACCTCAAGTTATGTTACCTGAACCTTTTTCTGGTAACCGTAAATTCTATAGACAGTTCAAAAATTCCTGTCAACTTTTGTTTCAACTAAAACCCAGAACATACCCAACTGAGAGGGTCAAGGTTCTGAGTATTATATCATTTATGAAAGATGAACCCCGCTCATGGGCGGATAACCTGTGTGAAACAGAAGATCCACTACTGGGGTCACTAGAGGAATTCTTTGATGCACTTGATAACCTATATCAGGACAAAGATGTGCAATTAACTGCAGAATCCTCTATGAGGAATCTTAAACAGGGTAAAAGGCCAGTCGAGGACTATGTCGCTGACTTTAAGCTATACGCTTCCGACTCCCAATGGAGCCAAGTTGCACTTCGCAACCAATTCAGACTGGGTCTTGCTGATAGTCTCAAAGATGAGCTTGCCAGAGTTGAATTGCCTAAGACTCTTGAAGCATTAATGAGAACGGCCACACTGTTGGATCGCAGACTACGTGAAAGACGTGCTGAACGATTTAATTCTGATGTTCGTCCAAAAGTGTTTCCGGGACAAAGCTCACGAGATATACCTACAACCTCAAAAGCGTCTGAACAACCTATGGAGATAGGTATAGCCCGAGGTCCGTTCACACCTGAAGAAAGACTTAGACGTAGGATAAAATCCTTATGCATGTACTGTGCAAACCCTCAACATACCGTCCATGACTGCCCTGTCCTTCAAAAGAACAAACGCAGTAAGTCTGTTTCTACTTGTTCTACAATACTGAATGTACTTAACTCAGCCTATTTCACTCTGTCACTCTCTCTACAGTGGGATCAAAGACATCTGACGATTGATGGGATTATAGATTCAGGAGCCTATGGCAACTTTATAGATTTACAAATTGTTAAATCCAATAAAATCCCCCTTATTCGCAAAACAAAACCTATCTTTGTCCGTGTGATTGATGGTTCACCCATAACTACAGGTCCTGTTACTCATCAAACTATACCTATTCACATGTCCTCATTAGGTCATAGCGAATTAATTTCATTCGATGTTTTACCCTCTCCTAACTATCCTTTAGTATTAGGTATTAATTGGTTACAAAAACATAATCCAGTTATACAATGGTCACCTGCACATATTAAGTTTAACTCACATTTCTGTAGTAATCATTGTTTCAAAAATCAAAATTGTCTAAAAAGTGATTCAACGGATTCTCCGATTCCTCAGGAGTATTCAACATTCCAGGATGTTTTCAGCAAGACAGAAGCTGAAAACCTACCACCCCACAGACAGTATGACTGTCCCATCGATCTACAGCCTGGAGCATCCATCCCATTTGGTCACCTTTATCCTCTTAGTCAGCCGGAACTTGAACATCTTAAGGCTTACCTTGAAGAAAACCTCAGGAAAGGGTTTATCAGACCCTCTACTTCACCAGCAGGAGCCGGCATTTTCTTTGTGCGTAATAAAGATTCCACTATCAGACCCATTATCGACTATCGACAATTAAACAAGGTAACAATAAAAAATCGTTATCCCCTACCGCTCATACCAGAGCTCATTGAGCGCCTGTCAGAAGCCACCATATACACCAAATTGGATTTAAGAGAAGCCTACAACCTCATCAGGATTAAAGAAGGGCATGAGTGGCTAACGGCATTCAGGACCCGATACGGCTTATACGAATACCTCGTTATGCCATTCGGGTTATGTAATGCCCCTGCCACTTTTCAGCACTTTATTAACGACATCTTTCACAATCTTCTGGATACTAGTGTTGTTATATATTTGGATGACATTTTAATCTATTCAAAAAATTATACTGACCACGTAGAACATGTGACAGAAGTACTCCGACGTTTAAGATTACATAAACTATATGCGAAACCTGAAAAATGTCTTTTCCATACCGACAAAGTAACTTTTCTGGGGTACAATTTATCCCCAACTGGCATAGAAATGCAACAAGAAAAGGTCGAGGCTGTTTCCACTTGGGAAATACCTAAGACAAGGAAGGACCTACAGAGGTTCTTAGGGTTCTCAAACTATTACAGAAAATTTATTAGAGATTTCTCTAAAGTTGCAAAACCTCTGACAAGATTGACCAGTATATCTATTCCATTTCAATGGACTCCAGAAGCTGAAGTAGCTTTTAAAACTTTGAAAAATCTTTTTACTACTGCTCCCATTCTGACATTTCCAAATCCTTCGTTCTATTATATCTTAGAACTCGATTCCTCAGACTTCGCAATTGGGGCTGTGTTATCTCAACAAATGGATCTAAATAGTCCAATTCACCCCATCTCTTATTATTCCAAAGTTATGACTCCAGCAGAGAGGAATTATCCTATCGGAGACAAAGAACTTCTCGCTATAAAACAGGCTCTTGAATACTGGAGACATCTACTGGAAGGTACAAAACATCCTATCAAAATTTATACCGACCATAAAAATCTCCAATATTTACAATCAAACAAAACTTTATCTGCAAGACAAGTTCGTTGGAGCCTCTACTTTTCTAGGTTTTCTTTTAACATTATTTACAGACCAGCAAATAAGAACGGTAAAGCAGACGCTCTCTCAAGGTTACCTCAAAAACCTGATCCCCAAGACCATCCTACTGAGATCATACCCAAACATCATTTCATTGGTTTCACTGACACCTTTATATCAGATCTAAAAAGGCATACCAGTCAAGAAACCGATCTAGATCATTCTACTTATCTAAACAAATCTGGAATTTATTATCACAAAGGTAGGATCTATGTACCTGTTTCACTGAGACTAACACTTCTACAAAACCACCACAATACTCCCCTCTCTGGACATCCTGGAATCCAACGCACTCTTGAGTTACTTAAGAGGTCTTTTTGGTGGCCAAAGATGAGAGAGAGTGTTCAACAACACATTCAAACTTGCATCATATGCAACACGTCCAAACCAGAGAGAAAACCTCCCTATGGATTACTCATGTCACTTCCTATACCCACCAAACCATGGCAACATCTGTCGATGGACTTCATCGTTGATTTACCTCCATCAAAAAATCAAACTACAATTTTTGTGGTGGTTGACATTTTCACGAAAATGGCCCATTTCCTACCTTTTCACAAATTGCCAACCTCGGCTGAAACATCACAACTGTTCTTAGACAACATCGTAAAATTACACGGAATTCCTTCTATCCTCACAACAGATAGAGGTACTCAGTTTACCTCTAGGTTCTGGTCGAAATTATGTGAGCTCACTCAAATAGATCATAGATTCTCTACATCATTCCATCCGCAAACCAATGGTCAGGCAGAACGTGTAAATCAGTGGTTGGAACAATACATAAGATGTTTCTGTTCTTTCCATCAAAACAATTGGATTGACTTCATATCCACTGCTGAGTTCGCATATAATAATTCTGTAAATTCCTCAACAAAACTTACACCTTTTTATGCTAATTATGGATACCATCCGACCTTTCTTCTGGATTCAAATGACGATTTAAATTTTCCTTTGGTGGATGAGTTACGCAATTCACTCGTTGATAATTTCAACTTTATTCGTCAAAATATTGAGAACTCTCAAGCTACACAAAAGAAGTTTTATGATTTACGCAGAAGACCCCCACCAAATTATTCTATTGGGGAAAAGGTTTGGTTGTCCACAAAAAACTTAAAACTACAGCTACCCAGTAAGAAGCTGGCAAGTCTTTTCATCGGACCCTATCACATTAAAGGAATAGTAAATCAAAACGCTGTCACTCTCGAACTTCCTGATACCCTCCGTATTCACCCAACAATACATGTGTCACTTTTGAAGCCTTATAAGGAGCAAAGAGTATCCAACATTCTGCAACCTCCTCCTCCAATTCTCCTCGATCCGGATGAGTTCGAAGTTCAGTCCATTCTGGACTCCAGGTTACGCCAGGGTGCCCTACAATATCTTATTCACTGGAAGAATTTCTCTTCCGATGAGGATTCTTGGGAACCTGCGTCCAGTGTCAATGCTCCCAGGTTAATTTCTTCATTTCATCGCCGTCACCCCGACAGACCTCGTCCTACCGCTGTGGAACAGCGTCCTTGAGCGGGGGGTCCTGTAAGGGTTACTGTGCCTTTAATTCGTTCTTTCTGCTGATTGGGTAATTCCCCTTTAAATAGTTAGAACAACTAAGCATCATTGCTTAGTTATTCTAACCCGTTCCTATGAACACCTGAGTACCAAGCCTCATTCTCATACCTGCAAGGTGAAACTCTCATCGCTGCTCGAGTAAGCTGTACCATTCTCAGCTCTCCTTTCCAGGACAGGATTCCTTCCAGTCATCCTCCATCTATCAGGAATAAGTATTCTGACCTGGCAAGCTTTAACTAACTTTATTATTTCTACAGCAAGTATTTACCCGTTTTTTCGTTATTACTATTCTTTTCTGCAATTGAACTACAGCTCCCAGAATTCCACCAGACTGAAACCGGAACTTCCGGTTAACGCTAATCAGCATCTCAGCACAGCACAATACCGCATTGCTGACAGGCGAAAGGGAGAACTCTCTATGGGATAAGGTAGTAAATGTGACTAATCTCTGAAGTGCCATACTTAACTGGGAAATAACATTCATTAACTTATTTGCATTTCCGTAGTATTGATAAATCTTGTCTCTACCTTCTAATTATAACATTTGTGATTATCGAAGATTCCTCTGCAAATATTGATCTCCTCAATAGTTATTCAATACTGAACTTCCTCTTGCCACTCATTCTCTGATGATTAGTCCTTTTCCTACTACATAATAATTTTGCTGCATATTCTAATTTAACTCTTTATTAAACCACATTGTTTGGTTTTTTATTCACAATCATTCTAGATAAATTCACTGCTGGATCAGATTGCCTTACAGTTATTGGGTATTCATTACCAGCAGTGAGACATACATATTATAAAATCATCCTTAACTTGTTATCTTTATTGGTTACCTTACATAACATTATAAACAATATCTGTAATTGTGTTCCTTTATTGGATAAACCTTACAATTAGATTCATATTGGCACAGAAATGGCATATTCTAACTTTAGATGAAAAAATAGCAGATAGGGTAGGACAATACCCACTGATGACAGCTAAAAAGTCACCAAATCTCAAAGACAAACTAGTCAAAAGTAGATTTGTTAGATCACAGACTGAAACCACCTGGTTAAATAAACATCAACAGGTTAAAGGCACGTATCCTTGTGGACACTGTGTTTACTGTCCATATATCTTAAAAAGCAAAACATTCTGTTTTCTTTTTTCTCTGTCTAACCTAATGTTATAAAGATGGCGATATTTATATAGCGGATCACATGAGTTCTGTGTATTCGCGGCAGGTTTAAGATGCATTTGTATCAAACTTTATTCACCTAATAATTGGTCAGTCTCTTTGGAGGCTTGTTTGTTTAAAACCAATCGTAAATGCTTATTTACTGAGATTAAACACACCTCCTTGCAAAGAATCCAATAATAGGTAGGAGACACAGGTGTCAGGTAGTCCTGATGAGGCCCTAGCTTTCGCTGAGCATTGTGGGGCGAAATGCGCATCGACAGACAGACACCTATCTACAGTGTACCTAAGTTCAGACGATTCCTATGAAGGCAAATACCTGCTATCCGATGCAGTCAATATCCCTACAAGCAAAGGTGATATGACTTTGAAGTGGAGACAGTAAGCAGCTTGATGTCGGAAGTACCTGTCCCGACCCTGCACGCAACTTCATTATTCATACCCGAACTAGTGACTGTAGTTCTTAATTGCGGACACAAGGTGGATCCGGAGGTGAGCACTAACACAGATACCCGGACTGTTACTAAATCACAGAAGTCTGGAGGAGTGTATTGATGCAGATACTCAGACCGCTACCTACCGCAGTTTCCTGGAAAGCTGCATTTGTTTTGGGTTACAAGTAACAACGGCATTTTGCAACAAAGTATTATTTTTATGCTAGCTAGAGAGGACGTTCTTACCTCAGAGTTCTAGCATATAAGTCCTACCATAAAGATCATGGTTAAAAGCAAAGAATGAGCCCTGGAAAACCTCCCTTTAACAAGTTTATTTTTATCTGGAACCTGGGCCCAGGCAGAAACTGATTCTTTACGAACTTATGGTTTCTTCCTATCTGTTAACGATAAGGAAAACTTTTAAACAGGTCGTATATATGATCATAAACAAATCTGTATGACTTATAGTTATAATTTGTTTTGATTTACAGGATCAATATAATGTTGCTATGAAATTGCTGTTTTAGCAATATATTACGATTGATAAATCTTCCACTGCAGTGGTTAGTAATATATTTTCTTTAGTACCGAAACAATTTGCAAATGTCTTTTCAGTATGTTTGTTACCTTGTAAATAAACTTGTCGTGTTACCTGAGCTTATGTGCATCCGCGTGTTTGTCTCTTGATTGTTTTCAGTCAAACACCTAATTGAGTAAAATGGAGTTCTACTGAGTGCTGAAATCCCCCATCTTTACACAGTATCTCATATAGCTCTACTGTGGCATTTTCCTTTTTCTTACTAATTTTGAAGTCATATATATATATATATATATATATATATAAAATGGGTGGAGCCATCTGAGGGGCGGGGCTAGTGCTCCCCATCTTTAAAAGTCACCAGCTTCCACTGGGTTTGAATGGCTATTAAAGGTAACCATCCTCACCTGTGATCTGTTTTCTTGTAATTAGTGTGTCTGTATAAAAGGTCAATGAGTTTCTGGACTCCTGACAGACCCTTGCATCTTTCATCCAGTGCTGCACTGATGATTCTGGATTCTGAGTCATGGGGAAAGCAAAAGAATTGTCAAAGGATCTGCGGGAAAAGGTAGTTGAACTGTATAAAACAGGAACAAGTATATGTGGAGAGAGAAGAAATGGCGCAAAAGGCAGGACTCAAATGAAGCGTTTAATGACAAAGTATAATACACAAATACATATGCACTTACGAGATTAAAAATAAATATACTGCAATTAGGAGTATCGTGGGTGGTTCAGTTCTTAATGCTTCTCACAGCCGGCTGGTTGTAATTGCTGTGCACTGCTGCACTAGAGGTAACTGACAGGTGAATCCAGATGCCGTGTCAGTTAGATCTGTGGCTGTTGTGAGTGCAGGATACCAGGACCCTTTAACGTTTCCAACCTAAGTTGTCAGTCAGTTTCCCTGACGCGTTTCCCCCGGTCAGCGGCCGGGCTTCTTCAAGAGGGATTTATTAACTCCCTCTTGAAGAAGCCCGGCTGCTGACCGGGGGGAAACGCGTCAGGGAAACTGACTGACAACTTAGGTTGGAAACGTTAAAGGGTCCTGGTATCCTGCATTCACAACAGCCACAGATCTAACTGACACAGCATCCGGATTCACCTGTCAGTCACCTCTAGTGCAGCAGCGCACGGCAATTACAACAAGCCGGCTGTGAGAAGCATTAAGAACTGAACCACCCACGATCCTCCTAATTGCAGCATATTTATTTTTATCTCGTAAGTGCATATGTATTTGTGTATTATACTTTGTCATTAAACGCTTCATTTGAGTCCTGCCTTTTGCGCCATTTCTTCTCTCTCCACATATACTTGTTCCTACATACGAAGCCCTGGTCAGGAAATACCAGGCTGGATTAAAGGCAGCAAAGTTTGGGCACAGGGACTTCCCTGGATTTGAAGGGACTGCACAATTTAATTACTTGGAAAATATCGACAAACCCCCCAGAGCACAGGAAGATTCATTGGACTCACTCACTATCTGTGTTTCAGTCTTCCACTAAAGGTACTGTCTTTCTATATTGCCTGATAAATTTGCAATATTGCAACCACTCTGTTAACAAGAGTTTTACCATTCCCCTGGATCTTATGAATACAGTTTATATATACCTTTATATTTACAGGATATAATTGCCAAAAATATATCTATATTGTTCAACATTTTTTAGGGTATAGTGCATTTTATCACTATTGTTTTTCTGTATAAAACAGGAAATGGATATAAAAAGATATCCAAGGAATTTAGAATGCAAATCAGCAGTGTTCAAAGTCTAATAAAGAAGTGGAAAATGAGGGGTTCTGTTGAAACCAAACCACGGTCAGGTAGACCAACTAAAATTTCAGCCACAGCTGCCAGGAAAATTGTTCGGGATGCAAAGACAAACCCACAAATAACTTCAGGGGAAATATAGGACATGTGGTGTGGCTGTTTCAAGATGCACAATAAGGAGGCACTTGAAGAAAGATGGGCTGCATGGTCGAGTTGCCAGAAGAAAGCCATTACTACGCAAATGCCCCAAACAGCACAGAGACAAGCCTCAAACCTTCTGGCACAAAGTCATTTTGAGTGCTGAGACCAAAATTGAGCTTTTGGCCACAACCATAAACGCTACATTTGGAGAGGAGTCAACAAGGCCTATGATGAAAGGTACACCATTCCTACTATGAAACACGGCGGTGGGTCGCTGATGTTTTGGGGATGTGTGAGCTACAAAGGCACAGGAAATTTGGTCAGAATTGATGGCAAGATGAATGCAGTATGTTATCAAACAGAACACCTCATTTTCCACTTCTTGATTAGCGTTTGAACACTGCTGATTTGCATTCTCAATTCCTTGGATATCTTTTTATATCCCTTTCCTGTTTTATACAGTTCAACTATCTTTTTCCCACAGATCCTTTGACAATTATTTTTTTTTCCCCATGACTCAGAATCTAGAAACGTCAGTGCAGCACTGGATGAAAGATGCAAGGGTCTGTCAGGAGTCCAGAAACTCATTGACCTTTTATACACATACACTAATTACAAGCAAACAGATCACAGGTTAGGATGGTTATCTTTAATAGCCATTCAAAACCCTTTGTGTTAACTTGTGTGCATGTTATCAGGCCAAAATCACCAGGCTATGTAAACTTTTGATCAGGGTCATTTGGGTAGTTTCTGTTGTCATTAGCCTAGATTTAGAGTTCTGCATTAGCCGTCAAAAGCAGCGTTAAGGGGTCCTAATGCTGCTTTTTACCGCCCGCTGGTATTTAGAGTCAGCCAGGAATGGATCTAACGCTCACTTCCAAGCCGCGACTTTTCCATACCGCAGATCCCCTTACGCCAATTGCGTATCCTATCTTTTCAATGGGATCTTCCTAACGCCGGTATTTAGAGTATTGGCTGAAGTAGGCGGTAGACCCTCTACTGACAAGACTCCATCCACAGAAAAAAGTCAGTAGTTAAGAGCTTTCTGGGCTAACGCCGGTTTATAAAGCTCTTAACTACTGTGCTCTAAAGTACACTAACACCCATAAACTACCTATGTACCCCTAAACCGAGGTTCCCCCACATCGCCACCACTATAAGACTTTTTTTAACCCCTTATCTGCCGACCGCACACCGCCGCCACCTATATTATCCCTATAAACCCCTAATCTGCTGCCCCTAACATCGCCGACACCTACATAATATTTATTAACCCCTAATCTGCCGCCCCCAACGTCGCCGCTACCTTACCTATACTTATAAACCCCTAATCTGCTGCCCGGACCTCGCCGCCACTATAATAAATGTATTAACCCCTAAACCGCGGCACTCCCGCCTCGCAAACCCTATAATAAATAGTATTAACCCCTAATCTGCCCCCCCCAACGTCGCCGCTACCTTACCTACACTTATTAACCCCTAATCTGCCGACCGGACCTCGTCACTACTCTAATAAATTTTTTAACCCCTAAACCGCCGCACTCCCGACTCTCAAACCCTATAATAAATAGTATTAACCCCTAATCTGCCCTCCCTAACATCGCCGACTCCTAACTTCAAGTATTAACCCCTAATCTGCCGACCAGACCTCGCCGTTACTCTAATAAATGTATTAACCCCTAAAGCTAAGTTTAACCCTAACCCTAACACCCCCCCTAAGTTAAATATAATTTTAATTTAACGAAATAAATTAAATATTATTAACTAAAGTCTTTCTATTTAAAGCTATATACTTACCTGTAAAATAAACCCTAATATAGCTACAATATAACGAATAATTATATTGTATCTATTTTAGGATTTATATTTATTTTACAGGCAACTTTGTATTTATTTTAACTAGGTACAATAGCTATTAAATAGTTATTTACTATTTAATAGCTACCTAGTTAAAATAATTACAAAATTACCTGTAAAGTAAATCCTAACCTAAGTTACAATTAAACCTAACACTACACTATCAATACATAAATTAAATCAATTAACTACAAGTACCTACAATTAAATAAACTAAACTAAATTACAAAAAAACAAACACTAAATTACAAAAAATAAAAAAGATTACAAGAATTTTAAGCTGATTACACCTACTCTAAGCCCCCTAATAAAATAACAATGCCCCCCAAAATAAAAAAATTCCCTACCCTAATCTAAATTAAAAAAGTTAACAGCTCTATTACCTTACCAGCCCTTAAAAGGGCTTTTTGCGGGGCATGCCCCAAAGAAATCAGCTCTTTTGCCTTTAAAAAAAACACAATACCACCCCCCAACATTACAACCCACCACCCACATACCCCTACTCTAACCCAAACCCCCCTTAAATAAACCTAACACTACCCCCCTGAAGATCTCCCTACCTTGAGTCGTCTTCACTCAGACGAGCACCGATGGACCAAAAGACATTCGGAGCGGCAGAAGTCTTCATCCTATCCGGGCAGAAGAGGGCATCCGGACCGGCAGAAATCTTCATCCAAGTGGCATCTTCTATCTTCATCCATCTGACGAGGAGCGGCTCCATCTTCAAAACCTCTGGCGCGGAACATCCTCTTCCTACCGACGACCACTGACAAATGAAGGTTCCTTTAAGTGACGTCATCCAAGATGGCGTCCCTCGAATTCCGATTGGATGATAGGATTCTATCAGCCAATCGGAATTAAGGTAGGAAAAATTTGATTGGCTGATTGAATCAGCCAATCAGATTCAAGTTCACTCCGATTGGCTGATCCAATCAGCCAATCAGATTGAGCTCGCATTCTATTGGCTGTTCCTATCAGCCAATCCTAGAATCCTATCAGCCAATCGGAATTCGAGGGACGCCATCTTGGATGACGTCACTAAAAGGAACCTTCATTCATCAGTGGTCGTCGGTAGGAAAAGGATGTTCCGCGCCGGAGGTTTTGAAGATGGAGCCGCTCCTCGTCGGATGGATGAAGATAGAAGATGCCACTTGGATGAAGATTTCTGCCGGTCCGGATGTCCTCTTCTGCCCGGATAGGATGAAGACTTCTGCCGCTCCGGATGTCTTCTTTTGGTCCATCAGTGCTCGGCTGAGTGAAGACGACTCAAGGTAGGGAGATCTTCAGGGGGGTAGTGTTAGGTTTATTTAAGGGGGGTTTGGGTTAGAGTAGGGGTATGTGGGTGGTGGGTTGTAATGTTGGGGGGTGGTATTGTGTTTCTTTTACAGGAAAAAGAGCTGATTTATTTGGGGCATGCCCCGCAAAAAGCCCTTTTAAGGGCTGGTAAGGTAATAGAGCTGTTAACTTTTTTAATTTAGATTAGGGTAGGGAATTTTTTTATATTGGGGTCTTTGTTATTTTATTAGGGGGCTTAGAGTAGGTGTAATTAGCTTAAAATTCTTGTAATCTTTTTTATTTTTTGTAATTTAGTGTTTGTTTTTTTGTAATTTAGTTTAGTTTATTTAATTGTAGGTAATTGTAGGTACTTGTAGTTAATTGATTTAATTTATTTATTGATAGTGTAGTGTTAGGTTTAATTGTAACTTAGGTTAGGATTTATTTTACAGGTAATTTTGTAATTATTTTAACTAGGTAGCTATTAAATAGTAAATAACTATTTAATAGCTATTGTACCTAGTTAAAATAAATACAAAGTTGCCTGTCAAATAAATATAAATCCTAAAATAGATACAATATAATTATTCGTTATATTGTAGCTATATTAGGGTTTATTTTACAGGTAAGTATTTAGCTTTAAATAGGAAGACTTTAGTTAATAATATTTAATTTATTTCGTTAGATTAAAATTATATTTAAGTTAGGGGGGTGTTAGGGTTAGACTTAGCTTTAGGGGTTAATACATTTATTTGAGTAGCGGCGAGGTCCGGTCGGCAGATTAGGGGTTAATACTTGAAGTTAGGTGTCGGAGATGTTAGGGAGGGCAGATTAGGGGTTAATACTATTTATTGTAGGGTTTGCGAGGCGGGAGTGCGACAGTTTAGGGGTTAATACATTTATTAGAGTAGCGGCGAGGTCCGGTCGGCAGATTAGGGGTTAATAAGTGTAGGTAAGATAGCGGCGACGTTGGGGGGGGCAGATTAGGGGTTAATACTATTTATTATAGGGTTTGCGAGGTGGGAGTGCGGCAGTTTAGGGGTTAATACATTTATTATAGTGGCGGCGAGGTCCGGGCGGCAGATTAGGGGTTAATAAGTGTAGGTAAGGTAGCGGCGACATTGGGGCAGCAGATTAGGGGATAATAAATATAATATAGGTGTCGGCGATGTTAGGGGCAGCAGATTAGGGGTTCATAAGTATAATGTAAATTGCGGCGGTGTCCAGTCGGCAGATTAGGGGTTAATAATATAATGCAGGGGTCAGCGATAGTGGGGGCAGCAGATTAGGGGTTAATAAGTGTAAGGTTAGGGGTGTTTAGACTCGGGTTCATGTTAGGGTGGTAGGTGCAGACTTAGATACTGTTTCCCCATAGGAAACAATGGGGCTGCGTTACGCCGGCATAAATCGGCCCGCGGGCCACATGTTGGACACTAAATGTTGAAAAATACAAAACTTCCCAAAAGTAAGGGGTATAGTTAACTGGGAAGTACCAGTGTGGACCCAGCAAACATCCCCCCAGATTACTAAATCATAATTAGGTTATAACCATAAATAAATTGGGTAGGGTGTGCAGGTATCGATACACAAATATTAGGGGTAACTATTGTAACTATTATCCGCTATGGCAACAACAAAGGTAGGTGGATTGTCATGTAAAAGTACGTGCAGTGTGCTATTACTGTTAGTCCCCCTATCAACAGCACTTAAAACATGAGAGGAGTACTAGGTAAGGGGCCCCACACTATTCGGTGGGTAAGCCTGAGCAAGCCGCTAATTACCTGATTCCCCAGTGACTAAATAGGGACTAACCGGTATAGACGGTAAAATAGCACAGTTAAACAACCCATGTATCTATGTCTGAAATAAAGCAGAGCCAAAAAGGCCAACAATTACAGTCAGCAACTATTTACTAGCAATCCTGGTCTAATACCCTGGGATTAGACAGTACGGACTATAAGATAACATATTAATACCCATGTTCCCAAATCTATAGGAGATCAGTGCCTTAAGGGCCAACAATTTAAACTAGTTTGGAGCGAGAGGAGCAGTTGCGAACGCCTGACGTGCGTTTCGCAACTGCTTTTTCAGAGTTTTTTGTATATGTCTAGGGATATTACATAAGTCTGTGAACCCTGACTTGTTCCCAGTTTGTTTGATTGAGAGCTTGCATTTGTATGGCTGTATTAAGGACCCAGGTTTTGGAAGAGACCTTGACGTGGTACCTGGGCTTGTCCCATTTGGCCAGATGCGGTAACTAACTCTTCCAGTTTTGCTTTTAATCTTAGCTGAGAGCTTGTAAGCGAGTGCTGGGCTTTCTCTGTGTGTTATATATATATATATATATATATATATATATATATATATATATATATTTCAAAATCTTTGTTAAGGGTATTCAAATTAAAAATCTATCTTATTTCTGATTTTCCCAAGTTATTGGCTATATCTCCTCCTCTCCAAGCAAGTTCCACCTTTTTTATTTTCCATAAATTTAGGGGTTTTGCTATGTTTGATTTTAAAATGTTCTGAAACTGAATTTATTTCACAAACTTTTCGAATATAGTTCACATGTTCCTGAAAATGCTTAGACAATTTGCTCGAAGTACGGCCTATATATCATAAATTACATGAGCATTCAAGTAGATATATAACATTTGTAGAATGATAAGTTATCAATTGATCTAGTTTGTAAATGTTATTGTTATCATTACTAGTGGAACTTAATTCATTAATAATATCCTGAACAGAACTCACATTTATAAAAACAAATTTTCTTTATTTAAAGGGACAGTTTACTCAAAATGTTTCTCTCCTTTAATTTGTTCCCAATGATCCACTTTACCTGCTGGAGTGTATTAAATTGTTTACAAGTAGCTCCTTTACCCTTATATTGGCCTTTGAAATAGTTGATTTAGCATGTGGCATCCCCACCTATTCTGAAAATTTGTGGCCGCAGGTCCAAGCTAAAGATAAGCTTTGTAAACACAGTCAGCAGAAGAGATTACACTCCCAGTGGGATATAGCAGAGATAAGGTAATAAAATGTTCATTTTTCCATTGTTCTCTCCAAGTACTGGTGATTGTTTTATAGACAGATATAAGATAAAGACATGTATATTTACACAATGTGATACAGTAATGAGATCTGATTATACCTACAGATATAAGATAAAGACACATGTATATGTACACAATGTGATAAAGTAATGAGATCTGATTATTCCTACAGATATAAGATAAAGACACATGTATATGTACACAATGTGATAAAGTAATGAGAACTGATTATACCTACAGATATAAGATAAAGACACATGTATATGTACACAGTGTGATAAAGTAATGAGATCTGATTATACCTACAGATATAAGATAAAGACACATGTATATGTACACAATGTGATAAAGTAATGAGAACTGATTATACCTACAGATATAAGATAAAGACACATGTATATGTACACAGTGTGATAAAGTAATGAGATCTGATTATACCTACAGATATAAGATAAAGACACATGTATATGTACACAGTGTGATACAGTAATGAGAACTGATTTAACCTACAGATATAAGATAAAGACACATGTATATGTACACAATGTGATACAGTAATGAGATCTGATTATACCTACAGATATAAAATACAGACACATGTATATACATGTACACAATGTGATACTGTAATGAGATCTGATTATACCTACAGATATAAGATAAAAACACATGTATATGTACACAGTGTGATACAGTAATGAGATCTGATTATACCTACAGATATAAGATAAAGACACATATATATGTACACAGTGTGATAAAGTAATGAGATCTGATTATACCTACAGATATAAGATAAAGACACATGTATATGTACACAATGTGATACTGTAATGAGATCTGATTATACCTACAGATATAAGATAAAAACACATGCATATGTACACAATGTGATAAAGTAATGAGATCTGATTATACCTACAGATATAAGATAAAGACACATGTATATGTACACAATGTGATAAAGTAATGAGATCTGATTATTCCTACAGATATAAGATAAAGACACATGTATATGTACACAATGTGATAAAGTAATGAGATCTGATTATACCTACAGATATAAGATAAAGACACATGTATATGTACACAATGTGATACTGTAATGAGATCTGATTATACCTACAGATATAAGATAAAGACACATGTATATGTACACAATGTGATACTGTAATGAGATCTGATTATACCTACAGATATAAGATAAAGACACATGTATATGTACACAATGTGATAAAGTAATGAGATCTGATTATTCCTACAGATATAAGATAAAGACACATGTATATGTACACAATGTGATAAAGTAATGAGATCTGATTATACCTACATATATAAGATAAAGACACATGTATATGTACACAATGTGATACTGTAATGAGATCTGATTATACCTACAGATATAAGATAAAGACACATGTATATGTACACAATGTGATAAAGTAATGAGATCTGATTATTCCTACAGATATAAGATAAAAACACATGTATATGTACACAATGTGATACAGTAATGAGATCTGATTATACCTACAGATATAAGATAAAGACTCATGTATATGTACACAATGTGATAAAGTAATGAGATCTGATTATACCTACAGATATCAGATAAAGACACATGTATATGTACACAGTGTGATAATGTAATGAGATCTGATTTATACCTATAGATATAAGATACAGACACATGTATATGTACACAGTGTGATACAGTAATGAGATCTGATTATACCTACAGATATAAGATAAAGACACATATATATGTACACAGTGTGATACAGTAATGAGATCTGATTATACCTACAGATATAAGATAAAGAAGCATGTATATGTACACAATGTGATAAAGTAATGAGATCTGATTATACCTACAGATATAAGATAAAGACACATGTATATGTACACAATGTGATACTGTAATGAGATCTGATTATACCTACAGATATAAGATAAAAACACATGTATATGTACACATGTATATGTACCTGCTATTCCACAAAGGATGTTCTATCTGAATCATGAAATAAATCAATTGGATTTCATGTCCCTTCAAATGCATAGAAAGTTGGAGAAATGAAGGAACCTGATAATTCCCTTTAATAGCTGGTGCAATATATAAAAAGGACTCCCTATGATCCCTGTATATGATGTAAAGTAAGGGGGGCTGTCTGATAACATTACTTAAATAGTACTTCTCAGAAAAAGGGTGGTTGATTTATGGATTCACTCAAATAGAGGTGGAAAGGACAAGTACTATTCAATTCAAGAATGCATGGAATATGCATAAGGCTTACCCTAAGAACTGCTTAAAGGGAGAGTAAAGTCAAAATTAAAGTTTTATGATTTAGATAGAGCATGCAACTTCTATGATCAAATTTACTTTATTCTCTTGATATCCTTTGCTGACAAGCATACCTACGTAGGCAACAAAGCAGCAATGCACTACTGGGAGCTAACAGCTGACTGGTGGTTGCATCTTTATACCTCTTTTCATTTACTCACCATATATGTTAAGAAAGCTCCTAATACTGTATTGCTGCTCCTAAACCTTCAATAAAGGATACCATAAGAACAAAGCACATTTTACTGGAAAAGTTTAAAATCCCCTGCTCAAGCTGAACTATGAAAGATAATTTTGACTTTACTGTCCCTTTAATCTTAAAGGGACACTGAACCCAATTTTTTTTCTTTTGTGATTCAGATAGAGCATGACATTTTAAGCAACTTTCTAATTTACTCCTATTATCAAATTTTCTTCATTCTCTTGGTATCTTTATTTGAAATGCAAGAATGTAAGTTTAGATGCCGGCCCATTTTTGGTGAACAACCTGGGTTGTTCTTGCTGATTGGTGGATAAATGCATCCACCAATAAAAAAAGTGCTGTCCATAGGTCTGAACCAAAAAAAAGCTTAGATGCCTTCTTTTTCAACTAAAGATAGCAAGAGAACGAAGAAAAATGTATAATAAGAGTAAATTAGAAAGTTTCTTAAAATTGCACGCTCTATCTGAATCACAAAAGAAACAATTTGGGTTCAGTGTCCCTTTTTTTCCCCTTTCATGACTGTTAAAAAGTGAATGTGTCTTTTTACCATGATAAATGCATATATGATTAATAGATATCCATCAAACACATGTAAAGGCTGGGACAAAACTTCAGATTTATCTTTGTAAACATAATGAATGATAGTAGGAATATAAATCATGTATCTTATTATATCAAAGTACATAATTCCAAGCCTAATAGTGATATATGTGGTACAATGTCAAAGAAAATGTGGTGTATTACTTAATAATTTTTATAATTGTTATTAATATTATCAGTTATTTGTAGAGCTCAAACAGATTCCTTAACACTATAAACATAGGAATAATATGCACAAGTTGCATTTCTAGGAGAGAAATGCGTAGAGGGCCCTGCCAAGAGTTGCACTGTTGTAAATCACCTCTCATAAATGTTATCTACAAAACAACTAGGCTCAGAGGCTTACACGCTAAGGGGTTTCAAGGGGATGTAAAAACAGACAAGGAACTGACGTAAGAAAAGGTTTGCATACACTGTATGCATCCATGAACAGTAGAGTCTTTAAGGTGGGTTTGAAACTTTGAAAACTAGAGGAGAGTCCTTTGGAGCTTGGCAGAGAGTCCTACTAAATATGGGCCATTCTGGAGAAGTACTGTCAATGGGAATGTTAGGGCATAACAAGACAGGAGAAGAGGAGGTCGTAAGTAGGGATGGGCGAATGTGCAGAAAGTGTAATTCATTTGGTAGAATGAATAATTCTGTGGACATTCGTTTTGGACAATTAAGGGCTAGATTTATCAAAGTTGAGGCGTACAGGGGCACGTATACGCACCCCTGTACGCCTCAGCTCACCTGTGGCGGGGCGAAATTACCCGCAGGTAATCAACAATGCACACGAGCGCAATTTTGCGCACCAGTATGTAACATTCGATTTAACAAACACTATTCAGAAGTTCAACAGTTCATGTGGTAGGGAATTTAGTAAATTGATACATGATAGATACAAATATATTAATTTGAATGTTTCTATTTCGAATATTGCATAATTTGAATATTACGTTTAAAGAAAGCATTAGAAATACTATTACATTAAACAAAAAATAGAATGTTGTACAAACATTAAAAATTCAAAATGAACGAACAAATGTGTAAACATTAGTTTAATTTTTTTAATGTTGCAAAACATTTGCCCGTCCCTAGTCGTGAACAGAGCAAAGATGACGGGAGGGAGATTAATTGTGGCATTTTATTTTAAACTTCCTCCAGCACATTCATCTATACCAGTGGTTGCCACCCGCGGTCCTCAAGGACCCCCAACAGTCCTGTTTTTCATTATAGCTAAACCAGTGCACAGGTGAAGTAATCAGCTGATCTGTAACCAACCTGCTCTCATCCATCAGCTGATTATTTCACCTGTGCACTGGTTCAGCTATAATGAAAACCAGGACTGTTGGGGGTCCTTGAGGACCGCGGTTGGCAACCACTGATCTATACTAATGATACATACAACATCATCATCATATCTTTCACCACTAATATATTCAGTGTTTCTATTGATTTTGCTTATAACATCAACTCAGCAATATGTTATCACCAAATACAGTATATTTACTTCTTGTTGATTCGCATCCTTTTATCCTACTTTCAGTTGAGTAGAGAACACACCACTCAGAAATAATTTTTTTAAAGCTTCCTAAATCTGAATTGTCGTTTCAATGCTAACATCACATCCTTATTTTTCAAGCTATAAATGAATGGATTTAGTAAAGGGACCGCGGCTGTATTAAAGAGGGAGAATATCTTAGTCAAATCCATGCTGTTCCTTGAGGTTGGTATATGATATTGATAGACAATAGTCACATACATTAGTATGACAACGGTAAGATGCGAAGAACACGTATAGAATGCCTTTTTCCTTCCACTGCTGGACTGTATCTTAAGTATTGCATGAATAATAAATATGTAGGAGCTCAAGATAACAAAAAGTGGGGTAATACCATAAATAATTAATTCAATCAGGATTAACTTTTCCAAAAAAGAGGTATCACTGCAAGAAAGTTTTAGAAGTGGTACTATGTCACAGAAGAAGTGGTTAATCTTATTGGATTTATAACATTTTAATCCTGCTACAGTAAAAACAACAGGTATAATTATTAGTAAGCTGTTGGACCAGCAGCTAGTTATCAACACAGCAGTGACCCTATTGCTCATGACTTTAGAGTAACGTAAAGGGTTACATATAGCAACATATCGATCATAGCTCATGACTGTCAGTATTGACAACTCACTGCAAGTCAATGAACAAAATACATATATTTCTAGCATACAGTTATTGAAGGAAACAGTGTTATCATTAAATATAAAACTAGTGAGAATTTTATGGAGGGCAACAATGGGGGAAAGAATGTCTATAAGTGATAAGTTCCCCAGGAAATAGTACATAGGGGTGTGTAGCTGAGGATCCAGACAGACAAGTAGAAGAATGGTCATGTTACCACTAATATTGATTAGATAAATAAGTAGAACCAGGAAAAATATAGACTCCTGAAGCTCAGGATTGTCTGAAAATCCATTTATAATAAAATAAGTCACCATAGTCTGGTTTTCTTTCTCCATGGTTTATAAGTCACCTGATTCTAAAAAAAAAATAAAAAAAATATAAATTATTTAGTTTCAGATTTCCATTTATGTAGTTTTCCCAATATTTCCTAGCCCGCGCAGTCATCAGACATACAAAACAGTTACACCCTTCAGACACTCAACATTGTCAATGAGCCAGCATCTCTACTTATTTGATTATTTCTAAAACAATGTTATGAGACATCATTTGTTTTCTGCCCAATTAATGAATTTTAAATTGTTTAAATGTATCTTGGTTTCCTTATACATGAACAGGGTTTCCATATATCTCAAGTTTTTGTAGGGTTGTATTAGATTTTCAAACCATGAATTGCAAAAAAAATTCCCAATGAGAATAGTATTCTTAATTTGGTGTAAGATCTTTTTCTCTACTCTCTTCATTCTGTTATTCTGTTCAATTTGACCTTTTTGCTGGCCTTTGCCCTTCCCCTGCAAAAAAGGTCAAATTGGACAGATTAAAGGAAGTAATATTTAATCTATCTGAGCTGGAACTGACCACTACAGAAATGAGGGTGTTGAATAGGTTATTTTGTTATTATAGTTTATAATTTTCATAAGTGCATGGTTAAAAATGTTTTCTTTTTTTTTAAGACAGCATAACCGTTTTCAGCTAAAAATATGTACTACATTTACTGCAGGATTCTAACCCCAATGGTTTGGTAGCTGGGTAGATTAAAAGTCTATGGGCTAGATTAAAAAGTGACATGCTATTTAGCGCTTTCGCTAAAGGCGATAGCTTGTTTAATTGTGCAGTTGTATATCTGTGTCACAAGCAAAGACATTAACACCAGATATTCGAATGTGGCAGTTTAAGACTCATGGTAAGTGACGTGAAATTAAACATTGCAATACTCCATCAATCCCATTCATCACATTAAACAAATGTGTGGATAATCAAGTAATTACTAAGGGCCAGATTACGAGTGGAGCACTAACAGTTACACACGTGCGATAAGGGTTTATTGCGGGTGTTTGTGCTCGTCGGGTTTACCACTGGTATTACAAGTTGAAAGTAAATGCAACCGCTTGAGTTCAGTTGCGATTTAAGCTAGAATGATTACCGCATCCTCAGATCTCTTGTTAACTGTTTCAGGAAACAAAAAAGTTGCACAAAACACATCAAAAATACATTACAAAGTACAGTTACACTCATAATAACACCATCTATTAAAAAATATTCAAAAACTATTGCAAACAAAAGATATAAGGGCTCAAAAATATGAGGTCTCAGGTGATAGGAAAAAAAAGGCAGGCAAAGGGATTTAACATTGAGATACATACATATATATATGTGTGTGTGTGTGTATATATATATATATATATATATATATATACAGTATATATATATATATATATAAAAAATTAATACATATATACTGTATAAATATATATATATATATATATATATATACAAAGTATATATAAACACATTAATACATATATACTGTATAAACATATATATATATATATATATATATATATATATATATATAAAGTATATATAAACACATTAATACATATATACTGTATAAACATATATATATATATATATATATATATATATATATACAAAGTATATATAAACACATTAATACATATATACTGTATAAACATATATATATATATATATATATATATATATATATACGTGCATTGGAGCGCTTTGCATTTAAGTAGATGAAAACATGAAAAAACATATTTATGCAATATTCATATTATACTGTGTCTGTACTGTAAATATTTCCCATACCAATGTTCTGCACATATAAGACTCTTGCACAGTGACTAATTACTTTAAATAACTGGGATCACCTGATCAAGATAATAATTAAACTAAATATTTTAATTTAAAATTTAAATAAATGTTTCATTTTTACTCTTTAAAATTGTATTGCATTTTTATCTTCATTAGGCGATGTGCATTGGTTTTCTGAATAATATTTTTCATGGGTACGGTACGGGGAGCTGATTTATTAATCCAATGATGCTTTGGCCAGAAACAACGTGGGAACCACTAGTCTTCATTGACTTGTTGATGATGACTGTAGCGTAATATAAAGATTGACATTTTATTATTAAAAGACTATGAAGAGTCTAGTATCTACAGATACAATTGTGACCAAATAACATATTTTGTTGATATTCTAAGTGAAAGAACACAATTGTAATTGTCTACATAAACTCATTAGGCTTTGATCTAAGTGTAGTGGTCCCAGATCTTAATAAATTCTCTAACTCTTGAAACCTATTAGTCAACAACCATAGTCTCCTCTAAGTAGCTGATTGAGAATCAGAAAATAAAGATATTTGACCCTTACAAAGCAGGGGACGATTGTACAAAATATACCAATTGTTTCCTGGTTGCTTTTAAAAAATGGAAGAGAGGACCTGCTGAAGTCAAGACTAGATCTGGAAGACCAAGAAAAATATCCAATAGAACTACTCTAAAACCGCTCAGAAAAGCAAAAAAAACCCAAACTTATATCACTGCTAAGGATCTACAGGAATATTTAGCTAGCACTTTAGTAGTAGTATACAGTAACGCTTACACAAACAGGATTTAAATGAACATGTCATTAGAAGGAAATAGTATATGCCACCTCATAAGAATGTCTGTCTGCTTAGAAAGACAAGGCATGTTGAGGTCTCGAGTTTTACGCAGACTTCCATAGTTTTACACAGGTGCCAAAGACAACCATCGTCTCTTCACAGCTGAGCGGGCTGTTGCACAGGACATTTGCTGTTAAGGTATAAGAACTTCTGGGGGGCGGAGCCTGGCTGCAGCTAAGATGGCTGCGTAACTCCGGTGCTCTGCAAAGAAGGGCTCTTAAATCGATGACCTGAAGGAACTAAATCGAGCTACGATAACTAATTTCACATCCTAAAGCAGGCTAAACAACAGAGGTATCTACCGATTGCTGTATAACACCTCTCACTTGTGAATATGAGACCGTAAGACACTTTGCAGCATGTGGGACGCCACGCTACTTTTCAAGCTCATACACGCTGCTTGAGGCACATCTGACCAACACCAGCTAACTAAGGCATTGCGGCAATATCCTTGGGCTCACCACACCAATCACTTTTATCCGGTTACCGAGGACGGATTATCACAACCGCCGTGGAGCGAGACCGGGAGCTATCGATATCAGCAAGGCTCTGTGAGTGACAACGGCCATCTTGGAAACGCTGTTCCGATAACTCAGGTACCCCAGACATAAAACACAAGTGTTCGGTACTTTATCCTAATACTCGCTCATCTTAAAATAGACTGCGGACTGCCATACACTTCCTATAAACCAAAAGGAGGGACAAAATAAAGCACCACAATACCCGCCATAGTTGCGGCCTATTTTACTTAAGTAAAGAGAACCTGATCGTCACTACAAAGAAGGGCCTTCCACACACACAGATATAAGGTCTATTGAATGCTATATTATTTACAGCTCACATAAGACCTATAACAGTTGCCTGCTAACTTCTGCTGGGGATAAGCAACACCCTGCTCCCACGACCTTTATCACATGAGGGAGAGAGAAGAGAAGACGGAATATAAACTCAAATATAGTATGAGAATCAACACTAACTTCTCCCAGAACTTATTTATACACGGAATTCATTTGTGCTGAGAAGAATTTATAAGCATTCATAACTACAATTGCTTGCAAACTGATGTGCCCCTTCACAATCTGACTGCACTATACCTGATTAATACGCAGACAACAAGAAATAGGGTGATTCCAGACAGTGCACATAGGATATTTTGAAAGGTGCCGCACACAGTCTTCACTATCTTCTATATCAGAGCTGGATAACCCCTGCTCCTTGTGTAAGATTATTGCTTTTTATAACTTGCTTTATAATGATGGCGGCCAGAAGACATACCAAACCTGAGAAAGCCCTGAAGCATGCATCAACAAAATCCCATACTGTATCATCCTTTTTTGCTACAGAACACTTGTCTCCCAATCTCTCTCAAAATAAACACACTCCTACACCAAACCTAGAAGAGCCTACAACGGAACTCTCAACCTCAGCTAAACTACCTGACAATATTCCCACAACACTCCTATCTCAATTTGCAACGAAACAGGAGATTTCTTCGATCTTCCGGACATGTTTGCACGAAGAACTACTAGAAATGAAACAGGACCTACACAATCTGGGTTCTAGAGTTGACATGTTAGAAGCGGAGACTGAGGAGGTGAGAGAAGATATCCACAGAATTGAGGATAGAACTACAACACATCAGGAAACAATCACCACATTAATGGACAAGATCGACGATCTTGAAAATAGGAGTAGGAGGAAAAATCTGAGGTTACGAGGCATTCCAGAGTCTATCTTACCGAAGGACTTTCATGAATATTTACAATCTTTATTTACCTCCATCAAAGACTCCGCTTACCCAAATGACATACTATGGGTAAGAGCTCACAGGGCCCTAAGGCCTAAACCTCCTGATAATGCCCCTCCTAGGGACATTATTATCAGATTTAAAAACTTCCTTGAAAAGGAGATGCTGCTTAATCAAGCCCGTAGACACCAGCCTGTTAAGTTCAGAGGAAACGTGATACAGTTTTACCAGGACCTCTCTTCCAGAACCTTGCAGATAAGGAAAGAATTCTCCCCGCTCACATCCTTACTCAGGAATAAAAAGATCCCCTACAGATGGGGTTTTCCCGTTCATCTTATGGTGATTCACAATGATAAACGCTACACCTGCCATACACCTGAAGACACATCATCTTTCTGCAGAGATCTGGGCATAGAACAGCCTACAACGGATCCCTCTGACTTACCCATTACTCAAACATCATCCAAAAGACCACAATCCAATCTACCTCGATGGCACACCAAAGTGACACGCAAAGCACCCGAAACAAAACAAGGCAAGGTCCGCAAAGCTACATCACCCCAGAAACCTTCTCAACAACTTGATTCTGACGAAGATTGAGTTTAACTTCTATACTGATAATGGTCACCCAAATTCTTTTTTCTTCCGTTTTCTCTTGTTTTGGATCTCTATGGACATCCCCATTAACCGGGTAGAACCGGGAAGGTGAGAGAGACATGGTCAGGTAATAATAAAGACACTTGAAACACTGATATAGACTCTTCTCCCTCCCCTCTATCTCCCCTCAATGTACTTGTGATCCCCTTTCTCTTTCTCTTTCTCTCTCTTTTTTTGTTGAGATTATTTACAGTATTGAGTATCCCCAGGTCACTCTCATACAGCCAGTCGTCACCTCCCAGTTTTAGTTCCATGAAAGACCCCATAGCTCAAATGTGGTGACCTGCTGGAACATTATCAATATAATAAATAAGAGACCCGTTCTTTCACACAGTACCCCCCACAAAGGACTGGAACTCTAATTTATGTCTATTACTAGACTTAGAGTCGTGTTTGTATTGTTTGTATTGTTATATTTGTTATTGTTTTTCTTGTCAAAGTTTTCAGAATATGCTTTTAATGTATATCATATTGTTTTCTATAGAAGATGTGAAGGCTATGATAAAACTTGTACCCTTGATGTAGAAACAACCCACCAACATTCCCAACACAGCTTTTATATAATATATATTACACTCACTTTTCCACACTTTTTTAAACATCAGACCCATGGCCTATAGAACAAATAAGGAACCATACCCTCTAATGATTTTATCACAAAACGCAAAAGGTTTGAACTCCCCAAGCAAACGCTTCAAGGCACTTTCAGATCTAGCGAGGAGAGGGGCAGATATTATCTATCTACAGGAGACGCATTTCAAAAAACAAAACTACCCAAAATATCTAGGCCGTACATATACCCAACATTATCACAACACAGGCCCTACTAAAAAATGCGGAGTAAGCATTTTACTTAAGAAAACATTACCCTTTACACTACTAAACAAAATATCTGACACGGAAGGCAGGCTTCTGGGTTTGATAGGCCTCCTATATGGTCAACCCATAACCCTAGTAACCCTATACGCACCAAATACCACTCCCAAACCATTCTTTGTCAAATTGTTCTCCAAGCTACTCGATTCCTCCAAAGGCCCAATCTACCTGGGAGGAGATTTCAACTTCCCACTTCAACCACAACTAGACTCTACTAATCCCCTTACTAGAGGCAATACCAAATTTCTAACATATTTCTGGAAGAATCTTAAAGTGCACAACTTACACGATACATGGAGATACATTCACCCAGAAACCAGGGATTATACATTTTATTCATACCCAAACAAGTCATATAGTCGTATCGACTACATCTTTACTAATCAACTCGGTCTTTCCCTAATCACTAAATGTTCAATCACACCCACCCCATGGTCAGATCACAGCGCAGTTCAATTACATGTTAATTGGCCGGAACGCAGCACACACCATTACCATTGGATACTTGATGACACCCTACTGGGTGACACAGATAATATCATGAAATTGAACAAAACTCTGGAGGAATACTTTCTTCTTAATGTCCCTTCAACACCAAACCAATTCTCAGTCTGGGAGGCGCATAAATGCTTCCTCAGAGGCGAACTTATCAAGCTTAAATCTAAGATTAATAAGGTGAAACAACAAAAATACAAAGCCCTCACTACTAAACTTGCACATATCACCCTACAACACAAGCTCTCCCCAACAGATCCCTCTATCCTAGACTAACTAACAGCTACACGAAAGGCACTAGACAATTATTTACAGATAGAATATTATACCCTGAAACAGAAGAAAAACAGTCTGTTCCATTTTGAGGGGAATTGTGAGGATTTATTATATGATTAATGTGAACCCAGTTGTATCTACTCCACTCAGTCTCACACCAAACCTAGGTACCTTGATAAACTAGGAACCTTATTCTGCTCATTGACTGAGGGTGACCTGTTTAGGTCAAAAGTAAATTACAACTAACTTTAGTTGCTGGAGATATGCACAACAATGTGAATGTGCTAATACTCTCCTAATTAATATAATAGCTATTGCTAAACAATAAATAATCTCTTTGGTGATTGAATATATTATAACTTTATGTAATTGAAGCTCTGTTAGTATCTCTTTAAATAGTATGTAGCTTATCACTCAGATACAATACTTGAATGTTCACGTTAGTATAGTTCATATGCAAACTTATTTATGAATACAGCAGGATTGTTATGGCATTATATTGTATGTAGAAATAACCAGGTTATATGCAGAAGATGTTAAGCATGCAAACTTTCCATTAGTAACGTATATGGATCAGATTGAATTGTTAGTCTATACAGTCTTTGGAACATATGATATTAGCGTAACTTCGGCAATAACTTTATGTTAAGTACGATACCCATCACTTCATGACCAGCGTGTACTTGTGGAGTCTTTGCTAGCTGGTGAATAAGTTGTCCTGAGAAGCAGTGTAGAATCCGGCAACAGAGAGGAGCTGCGACACTGACTCCCGGAGTGCTGATGACGTCAGACGCCGAACTACTGCAGACACGCTGTATGTCAGTTAGCGTTTCAGAATAAAGTATGCTGTCCTGTGATTGAAAAGAACTTTGCAGATATAAGGTTAGCAAACACTTGATGAAAATAGAGAGAGCTTCTTGAAAGTTATGATCACTCCTCATGCGAATCAAATTACCAAGCATAGTTGAATTAGAGAGGAGGGCTTATAAAGGCATAACGGTCATGTGATATTATGTTTAAAGGGACAGTCAAACGTGGAAAACATGAAGTATAGAGAGAGAGAATTACTGTGATATGACAGGACACCCCCCTTAACGATCTGCTCCGCAGATCAGGGTTTGGGACGGTCTGGATGTCTGCGATGAAACAGAGATACCAATCTAGGGGCTGATAAGTTAGTGGATGGTTCCCAAGAATCCTCTTCTGATGTATAATTTTTCCACCGGACTAAATACTGTAGAGAATTCTTATAGAATCTAGAATCCAGAATGGAATCAACTTCATATGATACTTCATCCTCAATGAGTGTCGGAACTTGAGTTGTCAAGACTTGATCTCTGACTGGAACATAAGGTTTCAAAAGGGATACATGAAATGTTGGATGTATCTTAAAAGAAGTTGGTAGTTGTAAAGTGACAGCATTAGCATTAACAATCCTAATAATTTTGTAAGGACCAATAAACAGAGAACCAAGCTTTTTACTGGGAATGTGAAGCTTCAAGTGTTTAGAAGACAACCAAACTAGATCTCCCACCTTATAATCGGGAGGTTTCGTTCTCCTTAAGTCATAATAACGTTTTTGCTTTTCTTGAGATTGTAGTAAAATCTGTTTTAGTTGAATGAATCCTTCAGCAATCGTATTCACAGTGTCATTTACCAAAGGACAAGAACTTTCTGATCTTTGAAGGAGATGATAAGAGGGATGAAACCCATAGTTAATGAAAAATGGAGTTGTATTGGTAGATGAATTAATGGTGTTATTATAGGAGAATTCAGCAGTAGGTAGAAGAGAAGACCAGTTGTCTTGCTGAAATGTACAGTAGCATCTTAGATATTGCTCTAAACTCTGATTAGTCCTTTCGGTCTGACCGTTTGTTTGAGGATGGTAAGCTGAACTCAAACGGCGATCAATATGCAAACTAGAACAGAGTTGTGTCCAAAATCGAGAGGTAAATTGTGTACCCCTGTCAGTCGTAATAGAATTAGGTAACCCATGCAATCTAACAATATGTTTGATGAACAATTCTGCTGTTTCTGAAGCTGTTGGTAAAGTGTGAATAGGTATAAAATGTGCCATTTTTGAAAAGAGATCCACAACAACCTGGATGACTGTGTTGTTAGAAGAGGGAGGTAGATCGACAATGAAGTCTAGGGCAATATCTTGCCAAGGTCTGTCAGCGATTGGAAGGGATAAAAGTAAACCATAAGGGTGAATTCTTTGAGATTTACATTTGGTACATATAGCACACCCTTGTATGTATTGTTTTACAGACTGAATCATATGTGGCCACCAGAAATCCCTTTGAATTAAATGAAGAGTTTTCTTGAAACCAGGATGTCCTGAAAGTGGAATATCATGTGCCATAGCTAAAATGTCATTCCTAAGAGATTCTGGAACATACAGTGCATGACCATGGTAGAAAAATCCATCATTACCTTTATGAATCCTAGAATCATTAATCAATGGATCATTCTGTTGCTGTTCTTTGAGAATAGATGTTTTCCCCACTAAGAGGCCAATGAATTTTTCTGGTGGTATTATTGAGTTTAGTTCAGAACTCTCAGTTAATGGAGTTGAATATCTAGATAGAGCATCTGCCTTTGTATTTCTTACTCCTGGACGATAAGTGATTAGAAAATCAAATCTAGTAAAGAATAAACTCCATCTGACTTGTCTGGAAGAAAGACTTTTATTAGTTTTTAGATATTGTAGATTACGATGATCTGTAAATATGATGATTGGAAATCTTGCCCCTTCTAGTAGATGTCTCCAAAATTCGAATGCAGCCTTGATGGCTAGAAGTTCTTTTTCCCCAATTGGGTAATTAATTTCGGCCGAATTCATAACCCGAGAATAATATGCGACAGGATGAAGCATGTTGGTAGAAGAATCTCTTTGAGACAGAATGGCTCCTATTGCAAATTCGGATGCATCTACTTCTAATGTATATTGTTTCGATGGATCTGGAATTGTAGGATTGGAGCGGTAATGAAACTATGTTTGAGAGCATTAAAAGAATCATCTGCCTGTTGGTTCCAGTGGTATTTGTGGTTCTTTCGGGTGAGTAGTGTGAGAGGTTTTGCGATAGTAGAGAAACCTTTAATAAATTTTCTATAAAAATTTGAGAATCCTAAGAACCTCTGGAGCTCTTTCTTATTTTTTGGAATAGGCCAGTTAGTGATAGCTTGTACTTTGTTGTCCTCCATGGATATTCCTTTTGGTGAAATATGATACCCCAGGAAAGAAATAGTATCAGAATTGAATATACATTTTTCTGCCTTAACATATAAGTTGTTCTGTCTTAATCTTGAAAGAACTGTTCTGACATGTTGTATGTGATCCTCTTTGGAATTTGAATAAATGAGAATATCGTCCAAATAAATGACAATGTATGTGTCAAGTAAATCTTTGAAAACATCATTAATGAAAAACTGAAAAGTTGCAGGTGCATTGCACAAACCAAAAGGCATGACACAATACTCGTAGAGACCATACCTAGTACGAAAGGCAGTTAACCATTCATCACCTTTGCGAATTCTAATTAAATTATATGCACCTCTTAAATCCAGTTTGGTGAAAATGGTAGCACCCTGTAACCTCTCTATGAGTTCTGGAATAAGAGGTAAAGGATATCTATTTTTTATTGTACAGTTGTTCAGTTGTCTATAGTCAATTATAGGCCTGAGACTGTCATCTTTATTCTTCACAAAAAATATCCCGGCACCAGCTGAAAATGTAGAAGGCAGAATAAAACCTTTTTATAGATTTTCCTCAAGATATCCTTTGAGATGAAGCAGTTCTGGTTCAGAGAGTGGATATATACGACCATAAGGAATTTTACTGTTTGGTTTTAAATCGATAGGACAGTCGTAAGGTCTGTGGGGAGGTAGAGATTGAGCCTCAACCTTATCAAAAACATCATAAAAATCTGAGTACTCTGTTGGTATATTTGTCATATCTACCTGTAATATAGTTTGTGATTGTGTACAGTGTGTTTTACAATATGGTGAGTCAAAGGAAATAGTACCACTATTCCATGAGATGGTTGCTTGATGTTTCTTTAGCCATGAGAGTCCTAGAATTATGGAGTACAAAGGAGAATGAATAACCTCGAAGGTACACAATTCAGAGTGACCTGATGGAAATGTTAATGATAATGGAACTGTATGATGGGTAACAGGACCTGAATTGATAAAAGAACCATCAACGACTCGAATAGGTAATGCAATTAATTTTTTAATTATAGGGATCTTGTGATTTTCAACAAAAGAAGAATGAATGAAATTATTAGTTGCTCCTGAATCGATTACCACCTGGGCTTTAAGTTGATGTTGATCCCACTGTAGACAAACAGAAAGAGTAAAGTGAGATGAGTTTTTTATAACAGTCTCATTTAAATGACAGAATTGGACACTCCTTTAATCCGTGGTCTTTAGCAGCACAATATAAACAAAGATTATGTTGTCTTCGTCTAGCCTTTTCTTCCGGTTTAAGAGGACCTTTGACAAAACCTATCTCCATAGGCTCATCTGTTGATCGGACAGTGGAAACTGAATGAGAGCTATAGGATTTCTTGGTAGATAATTCTGATGACCCTCTTTCAATCTTCCTTTCCCTCAAACGACGATCAATAGATATAGACAAGGTCATAAGATTTTCTAAGTCCTTAGGAATAACCACACGTGCCAATTCATCTTTTAGAGAATCCGCTAATCCAATACGGAATTGGTTTGTCAAAGCTGGGTTATTCCACTGTGTGTCAGGAGCCCACCTTTTGAAATCAGTTATATATTCTTCTACAGGGCGTCTACCTTGTCGCAAATGTCTGATAGAATTTTCTGCTGAAGCTTGTTTGTCATGATCTTCATATAGTAAGGACATGGCATTAAAAAATGATTCTAATGAGTTTAAAATAGGATCTTCTTTCTCATAGTATGCATTAGCCCATGCCTTGGCTTCACCAGTGAGATAAGAAATTACCGTTAGAACTTTAACCCTTTCGGTAGGATAGGTTCTTGGTTTCAATGAAAATAATAAAGTACATGAATTTTTAAAGTCTCTAAATTGAGTTCTGTCTCCAGAAAATCTCTCAGGTGGACATATTTGTGGCTCAGGGGAAACAAGAGGTGATGGTAAAGTTTGAGCAGGTACATGATCCCTAATATATTTTCGTAATTCCTGATTTTCAACTTGGAGGTCCCTAAGACCCTGGATCATTATATCCATATTTTGAGAAAGGGTTCCAACACGGTTGGATAATTCAGTAACATCCATTATAGATACAAGTGGGTTAAGGGTGGCTTGGTAATATGTGAGGATTTATTATATGATTAATGTGAACCCAGTTGTATCTACTCCACTCAGTCTCACACCAAACCTAGGTACCTTGATAAACTAGGAACCTTATTCTGCTCATTGACTGAGGGTGACCTGTTTAGGTCAAAAGTAAATTACAACTAACTTTAGTTGCTGGAGATATGCACAACAATGTGAATGTGCTAATACTCTCCTAATTAATATAATAGCTATTGCTAAACAATAAATAATCTCTTTGGAGATTGAATATATTATAACTTTATGTAATTGAAGCTCTGCTAGTATCTCTTTAAATAGTATGTAGCTTATCACTCAGATACAATACTTGAATGTTCACGTTAGTATAGTTCATATGCAAACTTATTTATGAATACAGCAGGATTGTTATGGCATTATATTGTATGTAGAAATAACCAGGTTATATGCAGAAGATGTTAAGCATGCAAACTTTCCATTAGTAACGTATATGTATCAGATTGAATTGTTAGTCTATACAGTCTTTGGAACATATGATATTAGCGTAACTTCGGCAATAACTTTATGTTAAGTACGATACCCATCACTTCATGACCAGCGTGTACTTGTGGAGTCTTTGCTAGCTGGTGAATAAGTTGTCCTGAGAAGCAGTGTAGAATCCGGCAACAGAGAGGAGCTGCGACACTGACTCCCGGAGTGCTGATGACGTCAGACGTCGAACTACTGCAGACACGCTGTATGTCAGTTAGCGTTTCAGAATAAAGTATGCTGTCCTGTGATTGAAAAGAACTTTGCAGATATAAGGTTAGCAAACACTTGATGAAAATAGAGAGAGCTTCTTGAAAGTTATGATCACTCCTCATGCGAATCAAATTACCAAGCATAGTTGAATTAGAGAGGAGGGCTTATAAAGGCATAACGGTCATGTGATATTATGTTTAAAGGGACAGTCAAACGTGGAAAACATGAAGTATAGAGAGAGAGAATTACTGTGATATGACAGGAATAGAGCAGGAAAATACCTAGCGAGATCACTCCGAAAAAGAAAAACTCAAATCATATATTACTGAAATACACACACCAAATAAACCCCCTCAAAAAACAACTCCAGATATTTTGGAGGCATTTCACACCTACTACTCAACTCTCTACAATATCCAACCTGAGTCGCCAGCAGACCAGCTCTCTGAAGCCACCCATAAATTTCTCCAAGAATGCCAACTCCCATCCATAAACGACACACAATTAAAAGATATCACCTCATATATTACCCCGCAAGAAATTATACACGCAATCCAGGAATTAAAAACAGGGAAAAGTCCAGGACCCGATGGGCTCTCAGCTAAATACTATCAGACATTCAGAGACATTTTAGTGCCCCACCTAACGAATTTATTCAAATCCATAATAGATGGAGCACAATTCCATCCATCCATGCTAGAGGCACATGTGGTGGTACTACCTAAGCCTGGCAAACCATCCACAACACCCTCCAATTTTAGACCCATATCATTGCTGAATTTAGACATTAAGCTATATGCGAAAATTCTAGCCACCCGTTTGAATAGGGTCATCCCAGACCTCATCCACACTAATCAGGTAGGCTTTACCCCACGCAGAGAAGCCCGTGATAACACCATAAAAATAATAAATATTATAGAACATGCCAAAACCCATCATATCCCATCTATAGTCCTTTCACTTGATGCCGAAAAGGCGTTTGATCGTCTTAGCTGGCCTTTCCTTACTCAGACCCTGAAAAAATTTGGTTTCAATAATCAATTTATCCATATGATTTTTGCATTATATAATACCCCAAGGCGAAAATAAAGCTGAATGACTCGTTATCCAACCCCTTTCACATTAACAATGGCACTAGACAGGGGTGTCCACTTTCCCCAACTTTATTCATTTTGGCAATGGAGACGTTGGCAACCCAAATCAGGACAATACCTCAGATTTCCGGCATTGCCATAGGACAAAAAGAATATAAGGTCTCCCTATACACAGACGATATTATACTTACTCTTACGAATCTCTCTACATCTATTCCTTCCATTATGCACCTGTTCCAGAGATACGGAATGTTATCCAACTTCCGCATCAATAATACAAAATCAGAATTCATTAACCTACATTCTCCCCCTGAAGAACTACATATATTAACATTGCATAATTTTAAACACCAGCCAAAGGCCTTAAAATACTTAGGGATCCTCATTACACCATTTTTACAGGAGATAATCCCTTTAAACTTTAACCCTCTTAGAAACCACATTAAAACTACTCTATCCTCATGGTCCAATAAACCAATCTCTTGGTTAGGAAGGGTAAACGCCATTAAAATGGTTATACTTCCCAAAATCCTGTACATTTTACAAGCGATACCCACCCCTATTCCAGACTCTACTATCCACTCCTTACAGAAAATTATTAATTCATATATCTGGAGTCACAAGCACCCTAGGATTGCTACGCAAACTCTATACCGCTCTAAATCAGAGGGGGGATTGGGAGTCCCCAACATACTTTTGTATCGTTACGCTACACTCATGACTAGAATAGTAGATTGGTGTAAACATGCCCGACATAAAGAGTGGGTGGGTTTGGAACACATATCTGCAGGAGAGGTTCAATTGGGGGGCAGGTGCTGGCTCCCAATGAAACGAGATAAAGATACAATAGACCCTCCCATTATAGTGAAGGAAACGCTTAATATATGGGGAAAAATCTTAAGAAAATATAAATCCATTTCCACGCCTTGCTCCCCATTAACACCCACCATAGGCAACCTCATATTCCCGTCTCAACTTCCTACCCATTTCACCGACACTCCTAACCTAACTCAAATGATTCCACACTATTCCCTTACACGGGATAGCAAGTTAAAACCTAGAGAAGAGGTGTCTGAGATAATGGGACTTTCCCTTAGAGACTGGCTCTCGTACCATCAACTTGTTCATTATTTCACAACACACATAGAGAAATACAATTTGTCTAGACCACTAACACCATTTGAATCCTTATGCTATCTGCCCCTCCCGGACACGGGTATTCTGTCTATATCTTATAAATTATTAGTCGCAGATAGATAAACTCATCCCCCATCCTACACAATGAGCTGGGAAAAAGAGCTTAATGAACGACAACCACCCAAAACATGGAAAATAATATATACACATATGAGCTCTTCCGCCTCCTCCATGAACATAGCGGAAATGAACACAAAACTTCTCTGCAGATGGCACTATACCCCAGACAGATTAGGAAGGCTATTCCCACACACTAACTCCAATTGCTGGAGGGGCTGCACTCAACGGGGCACCTTCACTCACCTATGGTGGACCTGTCCGATTGCACAAACATATTGGACAGATATCTACAGGGAAATACAAACAGTGATAGGGACCTCCCTACCATTTACACCTTGGACCTTCTTATTCAATTATCTCCCACAGATAACTTGCATACTGAGACTGAAATTAGCTATAATAATGATCAATACAGCCAAACAATATATCCCATATTATTGGAAACAACCCTCCTTACCATCTATAGAATTCTGGCGAGAAAGGGTATCCACTGCACTGGCTCTGGAACAATACCATTATATAAAACTATGCAAAATAGAAGATTTTCTTTCCATCCGCCTTATCTTGGAGGAATACCTTCCCCCCCTAAAAAAAAACCCCAGCACTACACACACTTAATGACGGATCTCGCACATACATACCCCACGGCAGAGCCCACCGAGAATCTACGCTAACTAGAACTCAAGCCCATCAAATTACACATTACCTTTTGTCTGATCCAACACATAGACCTTCACACACTGTTCATCATAGTCTCATAATAATAGTTATAATTTTAATGACAGTTATATTCTGAATTTGTCTGTTCTTTTTGTTTGTATTGTTGAATGTTTTATTGGAGAGATGTCAAGTCGCATAACAGAGGAAAAGGACTGCGCCTAATAAGTAACTCTTTTTCACCTCTATTGCAGAGGAACCTCTGTTTCATGAAAACAGCTATATGAGAAATCAGTGTATATTTATATCTTTGTATTGAGCTGGACATATTTCATTATTGTATGTTGCATCTTGACAAAATAAAGTTTCTTTTAAAACCAAAAAAAAAAAAAAAAAAGGTATAAGAACTTCTAAAGCTGATATGGACTGATTTTTTTTTATTGACTCATTTTACCTACATCTTGTGAGTAGCTTTTATTTTGTTTTTTTTTAATCACCTTGTATTCCAGAAATGTCTGAAGTATGCATCATAACATATAGATAAACCAGAGGCATTTTAGAACTAAATGCTGTAGTCTGATGAAGTAAACATTGAGCTATTTAACTTAACTAAAACCAAAGAGGTAGGTTTGGAGAAAGAACTGAAGCATTTAAAGAAAAGAACGCCATGACAACTCTTAAATCTTGGGTGGCTTGATTATTCTTTGGAGTTGTTTGACTGCCATGTTCTAAAGGTAGATGGAAGAATGGATTCTACTACATATCAGCAAAACAAATGTCCCACATGCAGGGAAAAAAACTGAAGTTAAAAAGAGGTTATATATTCCAAAAAGACACTGATCCAACGCACTCCTCATATCAACCACTTCAAGAAAATAATCAACTACAAGAAATGAAAGATTAAGGTTTTGGAATGGACTTTGCAGTTCCAAGACTTGAATATTTCGAAAATCTTGGAGTTGATCTCAATCATGCAAGAGAACCTGAGAATGATTGTGATCTAGAAGTATTTTGTAAGTAAGAGTAGGGAAATATTTCTAAATCAAGATTAGGAAGCCTGTTAGCTGGCTACAAAAAGCATTTAAAGACTGAATTCTGCTAAAGGCGATGTACAGGCTACCAGGGCACCTAAATGTTTGTGGGATATGCCACATTTACTGTTCTTTTAGTTTCTTTCAATCAGCTAAATTGAGCAAATATTTAGAAAATCTACAGAATATGTTATTTGGTCAATAGTACCCAATCTTTGCTTATAAGAAATACTAAATATATTCAGATTAATGTAAAGACAATACACTATCAAAATTGCACACACCTGATTCCAGGTTGATTCATCTTATGTTTCCCTATGCGCTGTTCAATGCAGAAGGTTTAATAGCCAAACAGCATTAACCTACAGGGACTGAAAACCCAGATGAACACATGCTTAGTGCACTTGATAGTAATTATATTATTTGGAATCATTGACATTCAATCCATAAGGAATAGGGGAAATTTTAGACTAAGTTGCTTAATCTGTTATTTAAAAATTGACATGCAGTATGTGAAAATATTTGAATTGTGTATCTAACTAATTTAAAAGGGCATAAATGTTAAAGTTAGAATGGATATAACTGCATTTCAGTTTTGAGTGGAAGCCATTTTGTAATGTACAGCAGAAATGCTTTTGTAGAGGTGTTTCAGAGATACCGCTCAACTTATTATTAGGCGGGCAGATGAGGTTTGCTATCACGAATCTCGCCAGTCTAGCCTTGTGGCCCTTATATGACATTGGAAATGCTGCTGCTATGGCACAATGTTGCCCCCTACCCCCCTGCACCCTCCTTCTTTTGTTTAATGGGAAATAGGACTACTGTGGAAGTGGCTAGCATTGAAGGCAGCCCCCCATGATCCAAAAGCAAGTAGACATATCAAGTCCAAGTTCCAAATATACAAAATAATTTAAATGCAGATAATACTAAATTAAAATCAACATTAGGGCATATAGGTTATAACTTGCTATATGTTGCATTGTTATAAAGGCATTGTTCTGATTGGCTGGTCAATGTTCTAGTCCTGAACAGTCAGGTCTTGTGGTTGCTACATCTTTCCTATTGGTTGGATAAATTTATTGCTACTGATTGGCTGCTTTCTCTTCGTGCAACATCTCCTGCATCCTTATCAATATTACAGGACAGAGAGTATTGTTTGCTCTTTTGTTGACTACACAAAACATAAAGGCATCAATACCAGTAGACTTCTTATCACAACTATCCAAAAGTGACAGATCCAATTTGATTAATACACACTCACTTGAATCTCATCTACTACGGAAACAAAATAAGCAAAGTGTTAATTTAAAATAGAATATCCAACAATAGAAATCAATATTCAGCAACAAACGCATTCATTCCTTATATTACCACCATCTGACATGTTCCGCCATAACACTTTCTCAAAGATGACTCCCTTGCAAGTGAAAATGCCAAACTTTTTTTTTTTTAAATCCAGCTTTATTTTGTATCAAGAAGCAATACAAGTACTCACTGGAGATGAAAGTCCTTAATAGAAGTCAATAAATACTGTATTTAGGGTTATCCACAAAAATATAATACAAAAACAAAAAAAACAAAATGTATGCCTACCTGATAATTTCTTTCATGATAGTGAGAGTCCATAAGTCATCACGTATGGGAATATTACCCTCCTGACCACTAGGAGGAGGCAAAAGACACCCCAACACACCAGTGCTTTAAATCCTTCCCACTTCCCATAATCCCAAATAGCCAAGTAGATGAGGAAAAAAGAGAAGCAGGAAAGATAAAAAGGGACAAAAAAAGTGCAAAACTAGTACTGCTGAAACCTGAACAAAAAGAAATGGCAGGTCTCATGGACTCTCACCATCATGAAACAAATTAATTTATCAGGTAAGCTTACATTTTTGTTTTCTTTCATCAGATGGTGAGAGTGCAAAAGTCATCATGTGTTGGAATCAATACCCAAGCCCTGGAGTCCACAAGACCACAGTGAATAGGAGAGGACAAACAGTAAAGGCAGGATGTTACTATTCAGGAACCACAGCCTGCAGAACTTTCATGCCAAAGGCAGCCTCACAAGAAGCAGACACATCAAACTGATAAAACTTAGAAAAAGTGTGTAAAGAAGACCAAGTAGCTGCCTTACAAATCTGATCAATAGAAGCCTCATTAGGAAAGGCCCAAGAAGTAGCAACTGCTCTAGTAGGGTGAGCAGTAATGTGCTCAGGGGGATTTTTCCCCCAGCTAGATGATCCTTGGGAATTAAGGCTGTAAGCCAAGCTGGTAAATAACAGCCGTAACTTTCTGACCTTTGCGAGGCCCAGAAAAATGAACAAAAATAGAAGAAGATACTCCTTAGAATTCTTAAGAGCTGGACAAAAAACATAATTTATGTAAGAACTTACCTGATAAATTCATTTCTTTCATATTAGCAAGAGTCCATGAGCTAGTGACGTATGGGATATACATTCCTACCAGGAGGGGCAAAGTTTCCCAAACCTCAAAATGCCTTTAAATACACCCCTCACCACACCCACAATTCAGTTTAACGAATAGCCAAGCAGTGGGGTGACAAGAAAGGAGCGAAAGCATCAAAATAAGGAATTGGAATAATTGTGCTTTATACAAAAAAATCATAACTACCACAAAAATGGGTGGGCCTCATGGACTCTTGCTAATATGAAAGAAATGAATTTATCAGGTAAGTTCTTACATAAATTATGTTTTCTTTCATGTAATTAGCAAGAGTCCATGAGCTAGTGACGTATGGGATAATAAATACCCAAGATGTGAAACTTCCACGCAAGAGTCACTAGAGAGGGAGGGATAAAATAAAGACAGCCAATTCCGCTGAAAAATAATAAAAATCCACAACCCAAAACAAAAGTTTTAATCTCAATAATGAAAAAAAACTGAATTATAAGAAGAAGAATCAAACTGAAACAGCTGCCTGAAGTACTTTTCTACCAAAAACTGCTTCAGAAGAAGAAAACACATCAAAATGGTAGAATTTAGTAAAAGTATGCAAAGAAGACCAAGTTCCTGCTTTGCAAATCTGATCAACAGAAGCTTCATTCCTAAACGCCCAGGAAGTAGAAACTGACCTAGTAGAATGAGCCGTAATTCTTTGAGGCGGGGATTTACCCGACTCTACATAAGCATGATGAATCAAAGACTTTAACCCAGACGCCAAAGAAATGGCGGAGGCCTTCTGACCTGTTCTGGACCCAGAAAAGATAACAAATAGACTAGAAGTCTTTCTAAAATCTTTAGAAGCTTCAACATAATATTTAAAAGCTCTTACTACATCCAAAGAATGTAAAGATCTCTCCTTTGAATTCTTAGGATTAGGACACAATGAAGAACAACAATTTCTCTACTAATGTTGTTAGAATTCACCAACCTTAGGTAAAAATTTAAATGAAGTCCGCAACACTGCCTTATCCTGATGAAAAATCAGAAAAGGAGATTCACAAGAAAGAGCAGATAACTCAGAAACTCTTCTAGCAGAAGAGATGGCCAAAAGGAACAGAACTTTCCAAGAAAGTAATTTAATGTCCAGCGAATGCATAGGTTTCAAACGGAGGAGCTTGTAAAGCCCTCAGAACCAAAGTAAGACTCCAAGGAGGAGAGATTGACTTAATGACAGGTTTGATACGAACCAAAGCCTGTACAAAACAATGAATATCAGGAAGAATAGCAATCTTTCTGTGAAAAAGAACAGAAAGAGCAGAGGATTTGTCCTTTCAAGGAACTTGCAGACAAACCTTTATTCCAAACCATCCTGAAGAAACTGTAAAATTCTAGGAATTCTGAAAGAATGCCAGGAGAATTTATGAGAAGAACACCAAGAAATGTAAGTCTTCCAGACTCGATAATAAATCTTCCTAGACACAGATTTACGAGCCTGTAACATAGTATTAATTACTGAGTCAGAAAAACCTCTTATGACTAAGAATCAAGCGTTCAATTTCCATACCTTCAAATTTAATGATTTGAGATCCTGATGGAAAAAAGGGCCTTGAGATAGAAGGTCTGGTCTTAACGGAAGAGTCCAAGGTTGGCAACTGGCCATCCGAATGAGATCCGCATACCAAAACCTGTGAGGCCATGCTGGAGCCACCAGCAGCACAAACGAACGTTCCATTAGAATTTTGGAAATCACTTTTGGAAGAAGAACTAGAGGCGGAAAGATATAGGCAGGATGATAATTCCAAGAAGCGACAACGCGTCCACTGCTTCCGCCTGAGGGTCCCTGGATCTGGACAGATACCTGGTAAGTTTCCTTGTTTAGATGAGAGGCCATCAGATCTATTTCTGGAAGTCCCCAGATTTGAACAATCTGAAGAAATACCTCTGGGTGAAGGGACCATTCGCCCGGATGTAACGTCTGGCGACTGAGATAATCCGCTTCCCAATTGTCTACACCTGGGATGTGAACCGCAGAGATTAGGACAGGAGCTGGATTCCGCCCATACAAGTATCCGAGATACTTCTTTCATAGCCTGAGGACTGTGAGTCCCCCCTTGATGATTGACATATGCCACGGTTGTGATATTGTCCTGTCTGAAAACAAATAAACGATTCTCTCTTCAGAAGAGGCCAGAACTGAAAAGCTCTGAAAATCGCACGGAGTTCCAAAATGTTGATTGGTAATCTCGCCTCCTGAGATTCCCAAACCCCCTGCGCTGTCAGAGATCCCCATACAGCTCCCCAACCTGACAGACTCGCATCTGTTGAGATCACAGTCCAGGTTGGACGAACAAAAGAAGCCCCTTGGACTAAACAATGGTGATCTATCCACCACGTCAGAGAGTGTCGTATATTGGGATTTAAGGATATTAATTGTGATATCTTTGTATAATCCCTGCACCACTGGTTCAGCATACAAAGCTGAAGAGGTCGCATGTGAAAACGAGCAAAGGGGATCGCGTCCGATGCAGCAGTCATGAGACCTAGAATTTCCATGCACAAAGCTACGAAGGGAATGATTGAGACTGAAGGTTTCGACAGGCTGAAACCAATTTCAGACGTCTCTTTTCTGTTAGAAACAAGGTCGATGGACACTGAATCTATTTGAAAACCAAAAAGGGTTACCTATTGTCTGAGGAATCAGACTAACTCTTTGGTAAATTGATCCTCCAACCATGGTCTTTGAAGAAACAACACAAGTTGATTCGTGTGAGATTCTGCAGAATGTAAAGATTGAGCAAGTACCAAGATATCGTCCAAATAAGGAAATACCGCAATACCCTGTTCTCTGATTACAGAGAGAAGGGCACCGAGAACTTTGAAAAGATCCTTGGAGCTGTTGCTAGGCCAAACGGAAGGGCCACAAACTGGTAATGCTTTGTCTAGAAAAAGAGAATCTCAGAAACTGAGAAAGTGATCTGGATGAAATCGGAACATGAAGATATGCATCCTGTAAATCTATTGTGGACATATAATGCCCTTGCTGAACAAAAGGCAGAATAGTCCTTATAGTTACCATTTTGAATGTTGGGTATTCTTACATAAACGATTCAATATCTTTAGATCCAGAACTGGTTCTGAAGGAATTCTCCTTCTTTGGTACAATGAATAGATTTGAGTAAAACCCCAGACCCTGTTCCAGAACTGGAACTGGCACAATTACTCCAGCCAACTCTAGATCTGAAACACATTTCAGAAATACTTTGAGCCTTCACTGGGGTTTATTGGAATGCGAGAGAGAAAAAATCTCTTCGCAGGCGGCCTTACCTTGAAACCTATTCTATACCCTTGTGAACTATGTTCTGAATCCAAAGACTGTGAATCGAATTGATCCAAATGTCTTTGAAAAATCGTAACCTGCCCCCCTACCAGCTGTGCTGGAAAGAGGGGCCGCACCTTCATGTGGACCTTGGGAGCTGGTTTTGACTTTCTAAAAGGCTTGTTTTATTCCAGATTGGGAGAAGGTTTTCCAGACAGAAACCGTTCCTTTAGGGGGAAGGTCAGGCTTCTGTTCCTTATTCTGACGAAAGGAACGAAAACGATTAGCAGCCCTGTATTTTACCTTTAGATTTTTTGTCCTGAGGCAAAAAAGTTCCTTTCCCCCCCAGTAACAGCTGAAATAATAGAATCCAACTGCGAACCAAATAATTTATTACCTTGGAAAGAAAGAGAAAGCAAAGTGACTTAGAAGACATATCTGCATTCCAAGTTTTAAGCCATAAAGTTCTTCTAGCTAAAATAGCTAAAGACATATACCTGACATCAACTCTAATGATATCAAAGATGGCATCACAAATAAAGTTATTAGCATGTTGAAGGAGTTTAACAATGCTATGAGTATTATGGTCTGATACTTGTTGTGCTAAAGCCTCCAAACCAAAAAGTGGAAGCGGCAGGCAACATCAGCCAAAGAAATAGCAGGCCTAAGAAGATTACCTGAACATAAATAAGCTTTCCTTAGAAAGGATTCAATCTTCCTATCTAAAGGATCCTTAAAGGAAGTACTATCTGCCGTAGGAATAGTAGTACGTTTAGCAAGAGTAGAGATAGCCCCATCAACTTAGGGATTTTGTCCCAAAACTCTAATCTATCAGATGGCACAGGATACAATTTCTTAAACCTTTGTGAAGGAGTAAATGAAGTACCCATATATTCCATTCCCTAGAAATTACTTCAGAAATAGCATCAGGGACAGGAAAAACTTCTGGAATAACCATAGGAGGTTTAAAAAAACCGAATTTAAACGCTTAGTAGATTTAGTATCAAGAGGACTAGATTCCTCCATCTCTAAAGCGATTTAAAACTTCTTTAAGTAAAGATCGAATAAATTCCATCTTAAATAAATATGAAGATTTCTCAGTGTCAATATCTGAGACAGAATCCTCTGAACCAGAAAAATCCGTCATCAGAAACAGACAAATCAGAATGATGACGGTCATTTAAAATTTCATCTGAAAAATGTAGAAGTTTAAAAGACCTTTTACGTTTACTGGAAGGAGGAATAACGAGACATAGCCTTCCTAATAGATTTAGAAACAAATTCTCTTATATTAACAGGAACATCCTGAGTATTAGATTGTTGAGGGAACAGCAACAGGTAATGGTATATTACTAATGGAAATACTATCTGCATTAGCAAGCTTATCATGACATTCATCACAAACTACAGCCGGAGGAACAGTTACCACAAGTTACAACAAATGCACTTAACTTTGGTAGAACCAGCATCAGGCAGCATCTTTCCAAGAAGTAGATTCTGATCCAGGGTCAATCTGAGACATCTTGCAATATGTAATTGAAAAAACAACATATAAAGCAAAATTATCAAATTCCTTAAATGACAAAAAAAAAATTTGCGCCAAAAAAGTCTGCTCCAAGAATGACGCAATAAATTGTAAGCATTTTCACCCCCCGCGAGCCTAACAGCCCACAGGGAAAAAAAGTCAATTTGAAAACAATTTTTAAGGTAAAGAAAAAAAATTGATTATTCTATATGCATTAACCCAAATAA